>NC_089594.1:7361347-7548459 GCF_019320115.1 Miscanthus floridulus
CTGACACACTAGTTTAGCTGCTATAATGACAACATATATTCTAGAGGAAATTAGCATGTCCATAGACAATTAAACAATATTGGTCCATTTAAACATATCATGACAGAAAGATACATCAAATACAGCTTTATTTACTGCTCTCCTAATGACTCCGAGAACAAGGGAACATAAGGAAGATAATATAGTCTACTCATGTCCTTTATCAGGACCCCACATCTACCATACCGAATGACAAGGGCAGGGATGACATGAACTTTTGTACGGTCCATGTCTGATGTGATGATGGTTCTTTCTTCTCCAACAAAGAAAATCAAATTCCATTCTGGGTGAACTGCAATCGCTATGTAGTCCACATCACAATCTAGGAAACCAAATTGAATATCAGTCTTTCCTAACACATTCAACGTGCCGACAGTATGCTTCCAAATCCATTTATTAGTACCATAGTCTTCAAGGATTTAGATTGAAAGCTGGACATATTGCAACCACCAACAGTACATACACACAAGTGACCCTAAGCTTGATGGATGGAGAGTTGAGCACCACTAGGCCTACAAATTCTCCTCCATGTGTTTTCCTCTATATCCATAGTATCTAAGAGCACCCCTCTAAGTACCCCATAATGTGCCTGAGTACCCCATAATGTGCATGTAGGAGACCATGACGCCTAAGAGGGGGGGGGTAAATTAGGCAACTTAAAATTCTACTCTAAACTATGACTTCTTTTTCTATCCTTAGCAAAACCTATGCAAAAGATAACTATCTAGATGTGCAACTACGGTTTTGCTAGTGTGTTGCTATCTCTATCGCAAAAAGGAAAAATACAAACAATGTAAATGCGGAAGCTAAAGCGCAAGGTAGAGATATGCAAACTCCCGTCGATGACTCTGGTATTTTTACCGAGGTATCGAGAAGCGCGCAAGCTCCCCCTAGTCCTTGTTGGAGCCCCTCGCAAGGAATCCCTCGCAAGGGCCAAGCTTCCGGTCGGGTAACTCCGTGGATAGCCTCGGGCCTTCCCCACGCGCAAGTGGGTCTCCGACGTGCCTTCCGGCAAGCCTCTCTCGGATGCTCCCCGCCGTCTTCACTATCAAGCTTCTGTCCGAAATGTCGCGGGCCTTGTTCCCTCCGGTACACGGTGGCGGCCACACCACAAATGTGGTTGGTGTGATTTCACAAGACTACAAGCCTCTCCGATGTACAACAATAGTGCGCGCAAGCATCGAGTGGTAAGAGGTATGCAAACCTCACTAAACACTAGGCCTAAACCTAGAGCAAGCGCATAAGCGGTGGTCTAATCAACCTAAGCACTTCGCAAAGCACCTGCGCTAATCACCTAATGAAACACTATGCACTATGCAAGTGGAGATCACTAAAATGGTGTATCAACACCCTAGATATGTTTCCTTAGCTCCACACATGTGAAATGGCCGGTTGGGGGGTCTATGTATAAGCCCCATGGAGAAAGTAGCCGTTGGGGACGAAATCCCGCGTTTCTGCTACTGACCGGACGCTCAGGTCGTCCTGATCGGACACTGCCAGTGTCCGGTCACATGCCACCGGACGCGTCCGGTCGCAATTTCGCCGCTCTGGAACCTCTATGTACTTGATTGGATGTTGCAGTTCTGCGTCTGGTCGATTTACCGCCAACGTCCGGTCAGTACTAGATGTGTTGCTGGTGATGATGAATAGTACCATCGGTGCGTCTGGTTACTTTACTTGTTCAGCGTCTGGTCGCTGCTGCTAACGCCTTCTGTTGCCGAGTCTCTTGATCGGAGCGTACGGTCGCTATACGCCAACGTCCAGTCTAGCGTCTGGTCACCTCTGTGAGCTCGTTTCTTCGCAATCTTGCATACGGCTTGGTTCCTATCTTCGTGCTTGGACTTTGCTTGATATCTTGGGTCTTCTCTTGTGCTCCTAGGGTCTTGCTTAAGGTGTTGATCATCGGATCATCACGTCACATTCGTCCAAGTCACGTCTTGCACCCTATTGAACTACAAGACAATCACTTGCAAATTTATTAGTCCAATTTGGTTGTGTTGGTCATCAAATACCAAAATCCAAAGTAAATAGGCATAGGGTCCATTTTCCTTATAGTGCAGAAAACCGTTAAGAAACACACTTGTTGATCTAAAACATGTCACATCAGTACCCTGGCCCTATTTAGATTCCTTATAGATCCATGCTGCAGTTCATATGAGTAGATCTCCACACCTACGCACTCACCCTCCTCCTCCACATATTGAATCTCATGGAAGTGTGAGGAGGTTGTTGGATCGAACCCCAAGCGAGCCTCACAAACATTATGGATGCTAAGTGGCAGTACCTTAAACTTCTAGGTTGCCGGATTGTAGACGACATAGTGGTATCCAGTAGTAGCCCCAAGGCACCAACATAGGATGAGACCATTGCAGCAATCTGAGACAGCTACATTATCAATGAGGAAGGGCAAGAAGGAAAAGTCAGGGTATTCACCGATGACGCGAGTGAAGTTTCGCTTGCCGTTCTCGGTGTTGTAGAAGAAGACGGCCACAGTCTGGGGTAGCACCTTACGGTTGTCGGAGATGAGACGCTTCCAAGAGCGACAGACACATTTGCAGCAGCACAAGGAGCGGGCTAGGAGGCGGTGGAGAATGTCGAGAAGGAGATCGTTTGTGAGGCTAGCCATTGTGTTCCTCTTGTTAGAGGCCTCCTCCATTTCGAAGAGCCTGCGATTGTCAATGTGCAGTAGGATGAGAGTTTCCTTACTAATAAGATCTAAAGATGAAAATAATCTGACAAAGATCCATTAGTGAAGTGCAAAAGCATACCCTTGCCTTTGGATCTGGCGGTGGCGCGGCACAAGGCGTGTAATGGTTCACACAAATTGTGAGAGAGGAACAATGCGCCTGTCGTGCGGGAGGTACCGGCGGCATGAGGCGTGCAATGGTTCACACAAATTGAGAGAAAGAAATAATGCGCCAACCTTGAAGATGAAGAAGTGGAAGTATATAATGGTGATCCAACTGTGTTGTGGGTAGTTAGGAAATAACTCACACTGAATTTATTGCCGCTAGACCAAACGATCCTGTAGGGCCGGCGGCCATAACGCCTATCCCAGTCGGCTCGGCTTTTCATGCGACGGAGAAAATATAACCTCAATACCACTGCCGTATCTATCGTTAACCCGTCGGTGATAGAAGTTTCAACTGTCGGATTTATTCCTTGGTAGGCCTTGCTATCGGCCCAACTGACGGTGAAAGTATCACGCCGTCGCTTCTATCTGTACGGCAGTGAAACTAGAGACAGAGGTAACTCAATTTGTACTAGTGTAGGATAGTCTTTTGGTTACTGAACTCCTCATGTGCGCGGTGCGGGTATCCCAGTTGAGATGTACCGTGAACAAATCTGCTTTCAATATAAGCAGAGATATTTTCTCCTTCAAAAAAAGTTAGGAAGTGGATGGGCATAAAGATACCAGAAATGCGGATGTGGAAAAATGAAATTTATGTGGGAATCGGCTCCCAGGAAACTCACTTATTACTTTGTTGCTGAAGCCTCCCCAGGAAATCCAGAAATTTGCCGGTGAAGCCTCACTCTCTGACCGAGATAATCACTATAGTACGTAGAGCTTCTCCCTCCAACTGTCGTAACAACCTTCTCTCTCTCTCAAAGCTAGCAAGAATGGGATCTGCATTGAGATCTGCAAAACTCGAACCCCAAGGACCTCTTCCCTACTAGCAAGAATTGGCTCATAGCTTTGAGGAGAGCTAGGTTGTAACCCTTTTGGCTGCATAAAAAAATGCCATATGCATTGGCACGACAAGGTGTATCATACAAATTCCATGTGCAAAGCTTACCGTCTTATTATGAAAATAGGATTAATTAGAACCACATCATTAATTCGATATTTTGAGAAACACCATTATTTTCCCCCCAAACAGGGCCAATGCCATTGCAATTCATCCAAAGACCGAAAAATGCCACTTTATATTGGTCCACGTGTAGACCTCTCCCTCACGTAGGGATAATTGATAAAGAGCAGCACGAGGCTTCTTACCGGCTCGTTACAGTACCATGGCAACGGCCAACGGTGGACAGAGTGGAGAAGCGACAGAGGTTATGCACTCAGGCACTCACAGTCACAGTGCAAATGTCGTGTAAATAAATGATAAATGAGGGATGATTGAGTTTAGCTCGTTTAGTTGAGTGTGCCTATGCGGATGCACATCTAGACTACCGAAGTTCGTGCGTGATTGGGACGAATTTGGGTGTCCATTTCTTCTTAATAATAATAAAATATGCCAACTTTCTCCCAATTTGGTCAAGTTTGAATTTGGGCTAAAACTGACATGTTGAACCTGCACGGCTGCATGCCGTGCACCAGAGGTCCAGAGTCGACTCTGCGGTCTGCGATAGCTGTTGGCACCTCCGCCCATGGCAGTGCCACCCATGCTCCTGCTGCACGCAGCTATACCATGATTTTTAGTGTACATATAGATGCTAATCATGCAGATTTCTCAAAAGAATTAAACTTGTAGTAGAATGTGTTGAATTTTACATTTTGAAAGTCAACTTAAGGTCAAAGCTCTCAACTCATCGTAATTTGAATGTAGTTAACTAAAATTTTGTGCATTTAAAGTGTGAATCATGCTTGCATGTCTGATTGGGTTCTTTCTTTCTCTCTCTCTCTCTCTCTCGTCATCCTAGCTTTATGAATGGAAGTTAAGAAATGATACACAATTATTCATATATCATTTTTATACAAATCACACACCCTACAAATGCGTTGTGCATGAGGATCTTGTTACATAATAGGTGCATAGTGTTCTCGAAAAAGATATCCTTACATATAAAAAACATATAAGACATATTTGGATTTTGTGATCTCGAGCAAGGCTTTGGTTGCTTGTAAACGTCAACACATTCAATGATATCACCACATTCAACCCTTCATGCTCACGTGTCCTCGAAGTATTGGGGAGGAGTTTTTTCATAAAAAGAATCTATACGCGGCTCTTGGCATGCTTTTTTTTCGACCAAAGGCTTTAAGCCCAGCTTATATTGAAAGCTTAGCAGAAGTTTTGCCGGCGATACCGGCTTACAATGAAACGTGTTCGACACACAGAATTAAAACGAAACTACCAACATCTCAGCTAACTTCAGAGAACACTCCTGGCCCTATTACAAAATCACCACCTCCAACTCTGACAACTACTCAAAAAACAAAAAAGATTCCAAAAGAGAAACGCCTGGCCTGCAGCTAAGAAACAGCAGCAACAACAGATACGATTAAACGCAGGTCACCAGCGCGCCATTCCCTCCATCAGCTTCTCCACCGCCTCCTCCTTCTTTGCTCCATCCTTGCTTGCTAGCTTGATCCACTGCTTCATGAAGCCGAGAGATTTGTAAACACCATGTTTAGGGGATTTAATCACAATGTTAGAAAAAACTAAGTCATTTCTAGATTTCCAAAACGACCACCCCACAGCTAGCTGCCATAACCCAACAAACCAAATCATGATTCTCCCCATCCCCTTGTGATAAACACAGATCCTGGAACTTTATGATTGAGGTAGGAGTGTTAGTTGATCTCCACCAATAGGCCCAACGGCCTATTGGGCCCTATCTCTGCTCCCTGATCGGGGGAGCCCAACCCTAATTCGGTTGGTGGGCCCCTGTCGCACAGCACACATAAAAGGAAGGTGGGGGGTGAGGGCTCGGACTACGAGGTTTGCCGTGAGCCGCCACACCCACCTACAGTAACCCTAAACCGATCTAAAGACCGTGCTGCCAGCGACAGGATGTGCCCACCACCACCACCACTGCCGTCGCCTGCAGGGTCACCGCCGACGCCACTGGACTTCTCTCCACCGCGCTGGACGACTCCTACTACACCGCGGCACCGGCGTCTACGTTGCTGTGCCGCAAGGAGAAACGTAAAGGAGCTTACCCAATCCTACGGTTACAGAGGTACACACATCGATCCTAACATTGGTATCAGAGACAGGTTACAAGTGTGTAACCCTAACCCTAACCGGGTAAAAGCAAAAAGAAAGAGAGACCGGCTCACGGTCTACCGGTCATCACCGCCACCGCGCGTGGGGAAAGGAGCCGCACCGTTCGACGGCGCACGGCAAAAGTAAAGAAAAGAATAGATCCATTCGGATGTCAAAGAAAAGAAAGGAGAACCTAACCCTAGATCCATTCGGATGTCAAAGAAAAGAAAAGGAAGAACAGCAAATCAGAGAAAAGAAAGGGGAAAAGGGATCTCAAGAACCCTAAGACCTAACCCTAACTCACATGGAGAAAGGGCTAACCCCAATCGGTCAAACAAAGAAAAGCATCTAGATCCGATTGGGGAAGAAGAAGAAGAAGAGAAAAGGAAGGGAAAGACTTTCGGAACCCTACCCCCCTCATCTCAATCGGAATCAAATCCGAAAAGAAAAGAAATTAAAGGAAAAAGGATATGTTTCGGCATTAAGATGAACAGAGCCGAAACCCTAACCATAGATCCCCTTTTCGGGTGAACAAACAAAAGAAAGAAATCAAAAGAACAGAAAAACGAATCGGCCGAATCGAATCGAATCGAAAAGCGCAACCCTAACCCTAGATCTTGACCCCAACCCCACCACGGGTTAATCCCAAAGGTGAGAAGGGGATGGGGAAGAAGGGAAAAGGGAGCCGAACTGGCCTTTCGCCGGCGAGGGAGAAGAAGACCGAACCGGGGCTGCTGCTTGCCGGGCTTGGCAAAGGGGGCACCACGGCCAGGCCGCTCGACGGCGGCGTGCTCACCCGTTGGGGAGCACGCGCGCCGGCGAGGGGGCCGGTGACGGCGCCTTGCCTCGCTCCACCATCCGCTCGCTCGCCGACTCGCTCTCGTCGCTGACTCGGTTGTGCTCGGCTGAGAAGAGAGAGCGAAGAAGAGAGAGGAGAGAGCGTCGAAATGACTCTAGGGTTTGGCTGTGCACTGGCTGCGGCGGGGTTTTGACCTCCCGAAACGCGCGGGCGAGCCGTCGATCAGATCGAACGGCTGCAAATGATCGGGCCGACCGAGCGGCCTAGGCGGGCGCGCGGGGCGCGATGCTTTGCCGGCCCAGGCCCAAGTTGTGGCCTGGGTGCGGCCTGAGCGCGCGCGGTGAGCTGGGCCGAGCCGGCATTTGCCGTTTTTTTGGGCCAACAGAGAAGGTTTGAGCCCGAGTGAGAAAGAATGATGGGCCGGGCCACTGTGGCAGTTCCAGTCCAAATCAAAGAAAAAGTGAGAAATTGTTTTTTCATTTTCCATTGAATAAGGTTTTATTTCCTGGAAAATGAAGGAATGGCTCAAAAGAAAATAGAAAAAGAATTTTTTCCCTGTGGGTAAAATTCAAGAAATTGAATGAAAGTTTTTTCCGCTGCTAAAGAAAAGTAAGTTCTCCAGTGTTTTTGAACCGACATGGTATTTAACTGGAGAAAAAGAAAGTTTTTCCAGTAAATGTTTATTTCCTAGAAAATGATTAATAGATTAAAGAAAATATAAAAAAGCAATTTTCCCTGTGGGTAAAATTCAAGAAAGGAGAAGTTTTTCCACAGCTAGAGAAATTGTTTTTTCTCCAGTTAATTTGTACCAACGTGGTATTTAATTGGAGAAAAAGAAAAGTTTTCCGCTGCTAAAGAAATTGTTGATTCTCTAGTTATTTTGATCCAATGTGGTATTTAATTGGAGAAAAAGAGTTTTGATATGATTATGATGTTGTTATTATCTGACCAACGTTGTTAATAACAATATCGTAATTTTAATGATTTATGCATTAATTCTACTTCTGCCCAACGGTGATGTAGAATTAGTATATAAGAACAAATGTTAATTTTAAAGATTTATGCATTAATTCTACTTCTGCCCAACGGTGATGTAGAATTAGTGTGTAAGAACAGTTGTGAAAGTTAAAGATTTATGCATTAATTCTATTTCTGCCCAACGGTGATGTAGAATTAGTGTATAAGAATAATTGTATGTTTTGATTTTGACCAACGTTGGAATTAAGGCATGCAAATAATGTTATTTCTATGTTAAGAAAAGTTTTAACCTGGTTTTTCATCTTGTTTGAGGTGGACTGGGTAGTCACCTCACCGTGTTCCACTGAGTTTGTGGCACCGGTGAGGGAGACAAAAGTGAATGATGCCATTTGGGCAACTAAAGAGAGGGATTTTGAATCCCAAAAGATATCCTATGACTCATTGGGCATAGGAAATGAATCACTACCAACAAGAAAAGTTTGGCTGTGATAAAAACATGATTGAACCTACAATTGTAGGCTAAATCCCAGAGTGTGACACGGTCACCGAGTACCTCGATAGAATAAAGAGTCAGTTCACTGGCTCTTCAAAGACATATGCTACTCAGCTGAAGTGGTGGCATAAGAGAGCTCACGATGCGTTGTCGAAATTATGGCAATGTCGTTTAGGCCATATTTCGAGGGGGAGAATAGAAAGACAAGTTAAGAATGATATTCTTCCTCCATTAGAGCTCTCAGATTTAGAACAATGTAGAGAATGCATAAAAGAAAAAGTATGTAAAGAAGATTAAGAAAGATGACAAAAGAAGCGCAGGAATCTTATAAATTATTCACACAGACATCTGTGATCAGCTTTCTTGTAAAGAGTATGGATGGTTATGATTCGTTCATAACATTCACAGATGATTACTCCCATTATGGCTATATTTATCCAATCAAAGAAAGAAAAGATATATTGGATAAATTTAAGATATTAAAGATTAAGATAGTCAGGTCTGACCGTGGAGGAGTACTACGGTCGGCATACCCTAAAAGAATAGCATAGTAACCCAGTATTCTATACCAGATGAACCTCAGCAAAATAAAGTAGCTAAAAGAATCAATCGTACCCTGATGGATATGGTGGATAGTATGATAAATTACTCCACCTTACAGTTGAGCCTGTGGATGGAGGCATTAAAAACCTCATTCATATTCTCAAAAGAGTATCAAGTAAATCGGTGCCCAAAACACCATATGAGTTGTGGACAGAAAATGTACCCTCACTAAACCACTTGCGTGTGGGGGGGGAGCCCTGCTGAGGCTAAAGTATTTAACCCAAACATTGAGAAGTTAAATCCCAAAACAGTAAGGTGCCATTTCATTGACAACATAGAAAAGTCAAAAGGTTTTCGTTTTCCACTGTCCAGAGAGACATACAAAGTTTGTGGAAACGAGACACGCTGTTTTTCTAGAGGATGAAAAGATGAGGGGGAACATGGTAGCTCGAGAAATTGTCCTTGAAGTGGAGCAGGTGTATGCGTCCACTCCAATGATTCATGAGCCATTTTTCTCACTACCTGCTATAGCTGCACCGACAGTGCTAGATACTGTGGTGTCAGCACCTGTTGTTATCCCACCTGTGGCAACAATGAATGATGATAAGGAACCTGTTCCTCAGGATCCTATAAAACCTATTGCCACACATGAGGGGGAGCAACAACAGCCTCAAACAAAAGTTGTGCCAAATGTGGAGGCCCCTAGAAGGTCTCAAAGAGTTAGAAAATCAGCTATTTCTGCTGATTATGATGTGTATAACACTAAGTAATTTTAAATGGAGGATGATCCTACCTCATTTGAAGAAGCCATGAGAAGTGATCATTCATCAAAGTGGCTTGAGGCCATGGAAGACGAAATGAAATCGATGAATGTCAATAAAGTTTGGGTTTTGGAAATAATTCCTAAAGGAGTCAAAACAGTAGGCTATAAATGGGTCTACAGAACAAAACTTGGCTCTCAAAGGAATATAGAGAAATATAAAGCGCGACTTGTGGCAAAAGGCTATATGCAAAGAGAAGGAATTGATTACAATAAGACCTTTTCTCCAGTCTCATGTAAAGTTTTCTTCAGAATCGTAATGGCATTAGTGGCACATTACGATTGAAAATTACATCAGATGGATGTAAAGACGGCATTTCTCAACGGAGACTTGGAGAAAAATATTTACATGGCACAACCGAAAGGTTTTGTCATGGAAGGAAAAGAACGAATGGGATGTCGCCTAAAGAAATCAATTTATAGATTAAAGCAAGCTTCAAGACGGTGGTACTTAAAGTTTGATCAGTCAATAAAGAATTTTGGGTTTTAAAGAGAAGGTAGAGGACAATTGTGTCTATGCAAAGTTTAAGAATAGAAAGTTTATCTTTCTTGTCCTGTATGTAGATGATATCTTACTTGCTAGTAGTGATGTCAGTCTACTACTGGAAACAAAGAAATTTGATATGAGAGATCTTGGCGAAGCCTTGTTCGTTCTAGGGATCGAGATTCATCAAGATAGAAGAAAAAGGGTATAAGGACTATCACAAAAGGCATACATGGAAAAGATCTTAAAGAAATTCAGTATGCACAAATATAGTCAATCACCTGCTCCTATAGTCAAGGGCGACAGATATGGGGATTTTAAATGCCCTAGGAACCAATATGAGCTCAATCGATAAAGTGAAAGTGGTTCCATATGCTTCAGTTGTCGGAAGCTTGCAACATGCTCAAGTATGAACACGCCCTGACTTGGCATTTGTTACCAGGTTTTACTTGGCAGATTCCAGAGGAATTCTGGAATAGAACACAGAAATTGATAAAGAAAGTCTTGCATTATTTGCAAGGAACGAAAGGCCTCATGATGACATATGGAAGATCTGATTCACTCCACATGGTGGGATATTCAGATTCTGATTATGCGAGAGTGAATACATATACAGACGTGGATTTTCTATCATCTCGCAAAGGGGAGCTATTTCATGGAAAAGCTCAAAGCAAACTGTCACTACATCGTCCACAATGTATGACAGTTTATAGCGTATTATGAGGCAACGGGCAGGTGAACTAACTAACGAAGTTCATACCCGGTTTAAAGGTGGTTGACGACATCTATAGACCACTTAAAGTAATACTACGATGATAATCTGGCAGTACAGTATGCTCACAACATAAGTCAAGTGGTGCTGCCAAACACATTGACATAGAGTATTATGTTGTGAAAGATAAAGTCCGGGATCAAGTCATAAGTCTTGAGCATATAAGAACAGAAAGGATGCTCGCGGATCCGCTTACAAAAGGCTTACCACCCAACATGTTCAGAGGACATGGTGTTCAGAGAACATGTAGCTAGCTTGGGTTTAAGGGAAAGCCTAAAATATTCCTGGACAAAAGAAGGCCCAAAGATAAGTATCTATTTCAGAACAGAGTAGTGAGTTGTAGCTGTTAAGTCTATCGGCAATGGACCGTGACGATGAGACATGCTCTATGAGCTAATCTGTAATGGAATGAACAAAAGCAAATGACATGAAAGTGAAAGATGGAATGAGATCAAGGGGGAGAATGTTAGTTGATCTCCACCAATAGGCCCAACGGCCTATTGGGCCCTATCTCTGCTCCCTGATCGGGGGAGCCCAACCCTAATTTGGTTGGTGGGCCCCTGTCGCACAGCACACATAAAAGGAAGGTGGGGGTGAGGGCTCGGACTACGAGGTTTGCCGTGAGCCGCCACACCCACCTACAGTAACCCTAAACCGATCTAAAGACCGTGCTGCCAGCGACGGGATGTGCCCGCCACCACCACTGCCGTCGCCTGCAGGGTCACCGCCGACGCCACTGGACTTCTCTCCACCGCGCTGGACGACTCCTACTACACCACGGCACCGGCGTCTACGTTGCTGTGCCGCAAGGAGAAACGTAAAGGAGCTTACCCAATCCTACGGTTACAGAGGTACACACATCGATCCTAACAAGGAGCACTCGGCCATCCTAAGCTATCCCTGATCCAACACCAAGTTGCTCTGGCGATTGGGCACTGGAAAAGCAAGTGGTTGACTGATTCTTCTTTGCCACAAAATTTACACACATCAGCTTTGTCCTAGTTCCTCTTCTTCAATTGTTGGGTTGTCTGGATCCTATCATGCTATGCCATCCACAAAAATATTTGTACTTTCAAAGGAATTTTGGACTTACAAATTTCCATCATTCTAATATCGATTACTCCAGCAAAAGTAAAATATCTATACATACTCCTCGTAGTGTATTTCCCTGACTTCTCCAGTTTCCAAGTGATTTTGTCCTCTAGATCTGTTAGGTTGACCATCTCCAACTTAGCCATCAACTCTCTCCATTCCTCCATCTCAGAAGTTCCAAAACATCTTCTGTAACTGAAGTTCCACTCCAACTCTGCTGCCGTCTACACTGAGATCTCCTGATCATGACAAATGTTGAACAATCTTGAATAGCTTACTTTTAATGCACATTCATCTAACCATACATCTTTCCAAAACCTTGTTTGCTTGCCACAGCCGACAATATGACCTTTCCCTTTTCATACCAGTTTTTCACAGAATGAAGTCCTTGCCAAAATTGTGAAGCCCCTGCACTTTTACTCTGACAAAAAACTCAAGTTTCCCAGATATTTCTTCCTCAACAGTCTCATACACATACTGTCTTCACCACTCTCCAGTCTGAAGATCCATTTACACAGTAATGCTGTATTCATTGCTCTTGTGTCAATAAAACCCAAGCCTCCAAATTCTTTTGGTTTATCCAAAGCCTCCCACTTGATCATGTGAAACTTTTTCTTGTTGCCCATACCTTCCCAGAAAAATTTCCCTCTGCCAAAGTCAACTCTCTGATGATTACCCTCATATAACCAATAAAAACCCATAGTATACATAGGGATGCTGGTGAGACTGGAATTTATTAGGATAGACCTACCCCCATGAGATAAATGGCCACATTTCCAGGCTTGAAGCCTTTTCTCAATCTTAGTTGCTGCACCACTCAATTCAGCCTTGCTCAATCTTCTATCACTAATAGGTAACCCCAAATAAGTCATTGGGAAAGCCCCCAATTTACAGTTGAAAGATCTAGCAATCCTCTGGCTCTCTCCCTCCTTTATACCCACAGTGTAGATCTCACTCTTAGAATAATTAATCTTCATCCCAGATAGCTCCTCATAGCAGAACAATAAGAATTTAAGATTAGCTATGTCTTGCTCCGAATTTTGCAGAAACAGTATTGTGTCATCAGCATATTGTAGATGTGTCAGGCCACCCTCCACTAACTCAGGCACCAACCCATTAATCACCCCTTTTTCTTTTGCAGTGTTCAAAAGTTCAGATAAGGCATCTGCAATTAAGTTGAATAACAGAGGAGACAAGGGATCTCCTTGTCTCAAACCCTTGAAACTTCTAAAGTAATTGCTCAACTCTCCATTCAAATTCACTGCCACTTTTCCCCCTTGCACTGCTTTCATGGTCCTTAGGGCCATGTGCCCTCATACACATCACCATTAGAAATACTCGAAAGCAAGCCCAAAAAACAAGCGCGCAGGCAGACGAACATTGAGTTCTCTCTCACACAGCTCAGATGGCGTTCTTCAGCAACGCTACATCGATTTTCACTATGAACCGTCAGTACGAAAGGTTAGCCAAAATCGAGATGTTCCACAGACGTTGCCGGAGAACCAGCTACGTAAACATTTACATTAGCGGTTGTCTTAAGGCGCATAAAAAATCAATTTATACTGGGGCCTATGCCCATACCAACCATTCCTCCATGGCCGTGCGTTGCAAGTGACAAGTGATGCAATTTTCTGTGTGTGTGCAGCTACTGGGGATCGAACTCACAACCTCAAGTCTTGTGTGTTGCTCCCTTATAACAGTGCCTCAAAGTCACTTGTGACTAAGTGACTAATACATTCCTTTTGTATTTACTTTAGTGAATATTGTAATACATACTTAAGACTCTAAACAAAATTAGTTAAAAAAATTTGAACTAGAAAGTCTTAGACTTCTTCTGAGTACTACAACTTTAATTTAGATCATTTCTCCCCACGAGGTTACTTGAAATTTTTAAAAAATATTAATTCAAAATCATTAATCTAACAAAAATTTTAGCCCTAAATAAGTTCAATGAAAATACAGTCAACTACAAAGTTGTAGATTTTTTCAAGTAATGCAATGCATTACTTGAAAAAATCAGAGGAGATGGTTGCAGAACACCTCCGATTAAGCTATATTGATGGTCATCATTGTCGTCTCCAAATGAATAAGAGTTGTCTTCATGTATGCATAAGCATAAGTAAATAAAAGGGTAAAGTTCACTTTAGGACCTCCAACTATCACAGAAATATGGATTTCAACCTCCAACTTCAAAACCGGATAACATTGGCCCTCCAACTCTCGAAAAAGTTCACTTTAGGACCCTGACCAGTTTCCCTGGCGGTTTTGCATGGCACTGTAGCAGTGCTGACGTCAGCGATGACGTTAGCACTCCTTTTTAATTTGCAAAATTGATATCTTTTTATTCGGAGCTCCAAATATAGCAAATAATATATCAATTTTGATCGTCTCGACGAGCTCTTTGCAATGGTGTACTCCATTTTGTTGTTTGAGATAATTTTATTTCATGAAAAAAATAAATATTTCTACAAAACAAGTTAGAATAACAGAACTCGTGGAATTTGTTAGATAAATAATATTTTTATTATTATGTAACACGAAATGTTGTCTTTTTAGGTTCATTTGACCATAGAATATATAAGTTTGACCATTTTTGAAATGCAATAATTCAAAACTTGTTTTGTAGAAATATTTCTGCTTCGTGTCCGCCCGGTCCGCAAATATTTCTGCAATAATTCAAAATATTTCTGCAATAATTCAACAAGGGCGCCGTGTCCGTCCGGTTCTGGCTGCAC
Source organism: Miscanthus floridulus (assembly GCF_019320115.1). Taxonomy (NCBI): domain Eukaryota; kingdom Viridiplantae; phylum Streptophyta; class Magnoliopsida; order Poales; family Poaceae; genus Miscanthus; species Miscanthus floridulus. The sequence goes on from NC_089594.1 coordinate 7,376,039, forward strand.
GACACGAGCTTCTGCTTCGTGTGCTGCCACCTCGCGTCGGGCGGGCGCGAGGGCGACGAGGCGCACCGCAACGCCGACGCCACGGAGATCCTCGCCCGAACGACCTTCCCGCGGGGGCACGCGCTCAACTTACCGATGCCGCACAAGATTCTAGACCACGAGTAAGCCACTCACTATTGCTGCTACCTGCTCCCTCAATTCAATCTAGCTATCCACTGCCACTTCATGCGGTCATACTCATGCCATGCCAGCCAGGAAACAGATACGTACAGGTCGGCCGAATGGTCGTCCAGTTCCTGTGTGCTGCAATAGTAGCCGTAGGAAAGGAAAAAGAACAGGTGTACACGAATCGTATACTGTATCGGATTTGGGTACAAGATAAATATAATACTACTACTACCACTAGCTACTTAATTTCACCACAAAAACAGAAAAAAACTACACTAGGAGCAGTAAACATATCGTTTGATCGTGTCATATGTTGACAGTTAGTTAACCGCAGCTAGGGAAGATTAATTCAAAAATATCTAAGCGATCGTGGCAGGTCTGATTGACCGTCCAACTCCCTATTTTATATACTGACTACGTTGGTGTTGTACATATACAAATATACAAAGTATATAAAATACTTGCATACGTCAGCTTAATTGCATAACTTGTTTTGTAGAAATATTTATTTTTTCATGAAATAAAATTATCTCAAACAACAAAACGGAGTACACCATTGCAAAGAGCTCGTCGAGACGATCAAAATTGATATATTATTTGCTATATTTGGAGCTCCGAATAAAAAGATATCAATTTTGCAAATTAAAAAGGAGTGCTGACGTCATCGCTGACGTCAGCACTGCTACAGTGCCATGCAAAACCGCCTGGGAAACCGGTCAAGGTCCTAAAGTGAACTTTTTCGAGAGTTGGAGGGCCAATGTTAACCGGTTTTGAAGTTGAAGGTTGAAATCCATACTTCTACAGTAGTTGGAGGTCATAAAATAAACTTTACCCTAAATAAAAATGATGAAGTGCCATAGCCTCGTCGGTCTCCAACAAAAGGTGTACAACCTCGTTCTGCGAATCCCATAATAATGTCAAGAGTATTTAGCCTCATCGGTCAAGAACAAATAACACACTACAAAAACAATTTTGCAAGGCACTGCTCAAATATTAACTGAGGCGGTCACAAAATCCAGCAGTCTTATAAAATACCTGAGGATTTACCGAGGTAGACATTTTCATTTACCGAGACAGTCACAATTAACAGCTTCGCAGAATCGATTTACGGAGGAAGTAAAAAAAAATAACCACCCCCTAAGATCAATTTATGGAAGCGGGCCTCCTACGAGATCCACCTCCGAAAATAGATCCACTAGATCCACCTCCGAAAATAGATCCACTTTGGAGACAGAGCTCTTAGGAGTCCTACTGAAAGCATCTAGGCCCCTAGTTGGATTTCGGTGATTAATGTCAATACAAGATTACTATGACTAATGTGTGTTTTGCAGAGACAATTAAGTTAGGTCATGTTAATGGAGATCGATTGGGCAATCGAGGTTGTCATGCCCCTACGATGGAAATCGTTTCGATTTTCAAAGGATGGACGACAAGGTTAAGGATAACTAGTTCTAAGTGTCAATTGGAGTTGGAGAGACACTTAGAGTAGTTTAGGACTTTGTTTTTCCTTTGGCCGTACTATGAAGGGGGGTATGAACGGGTAGCTTGACCTAGTTAAGTCTAGTGAGTTAGGTGTGGTGCACACTTGTTAAAACTAGCTCTAGGTAGCTCCTATGAATGCCTAAGATCTTTTGGAGCAAACTTCATTCACATATGTTCGGAAGTTGGAAGTGAATGGAGGGTCAAACACTGACCGGACGCTGGCTCCGGTGCGACCGGACGCTGGCCGCAGGGTCCGATTAGTTCATTTGACCAAGGGGATCAAGTCTGGTGTGACCGGACGCTGAGGGCCAGCGTCCGGTCGACTCCAGTAAGGGTCCAGACTTGGGAAAGAGTGACCGGACGCGTCCGGTCAGTGTGACCGGACCCTGAGTATCCAGCGTCCGGTCGTTTACAGTAAGCATCCAAGAGCGACCGGACGCGTCCGGTCGGTACTGACCGGACCCTGACAGCGTCCGGTCATCACTTGAAAACTGTTCGCGGGTTGAACTGACTGGAGCGTCCGGTCATAGCGATCGGAGCGTCCGGTCGTCCCGCAGAGGCTCATAACGGTTCGTTTTTCAGGCTGGCTTATAAATAGAAGCTCCACTCGTGAGTGGAGTATCTTTTGCTCATTCCAACAGCTGAGAAACACGTTTGTGAGTGCCAAGAAGAGCAAGGTCCTAGTGAGGTGTTTGTGATTTGAGAATCCAAGAGAGTAGCCTCACTAGCAAATCAAGAGTAGCAAAGTGTGCATCCATCTTCTCATTAGGCTTCGCGTGGTCAAGTGAGAGTTCGTGCTTGTTACTCTTGGTGATCGCCATCACCTAGACGGCTTGGTGGTGATTGGGAGTTTGGTGTTCACCCGGCGGAGCTTGTGGGTGACCCAACTCAAGTTGTGAGCGGCTTTGGGTGATTCGCCGCGACGGAGTGTCGAAGAATCAACCCGTAGAGAGCACTTGATCCTTGCGCGGATCAAGGGGGAGCTACACCCTTGCGCGGGTGCTCCAACGAGGACTAGTGGGGAGTGGCGACTCTCCGATACCTCGGCAAAACATCGCCGCGTTCCTTTCTCTCTCTATTTACTTTGAGCACTTACTTTGAGCATTTACTTTGAGCAATTCAATACTTGTTTTTACATCCATAGAATTGCTTGCTAGAGTAAGTTTGGAACTTAGGTTGCGAGGTTGTTGTGCATTAGTTTGATATAAACACTTTTCTAGGCACAAGGGGTTAATTGGGCTATCCGTAGGATTTGATTATTGCAAGAGAATTTAGAATTAGCCCAATTCACCCCCCCCTCTTGGGCATCTTGATCCTTTCAATTGGTATCAGAGCCTCGTGCTCACGTTTTTAAGCTTAATCGCTTAGAGCAAGATGTCTCACGGGGATGGACCTCCTCCTATCTTTGAGGGAGATGATTTTCCATATTGGAAAATCCGCATGGAGGCTTACTTAGAAGCTCTAGATGTTGGAATTCTTAAAGCCGCCTCTCAAGGGTTCCCAGCACCTAGGAATGCCGCACAACTTCAAGGCGATGAAGTGAATTATGAAAAATGGAATGCAAAGGCTCGCAACACCATCTTTAGAGGCCTTTGCAAAGATGTGTTTAATCGTGTAAGGAACCACAAAGACGCCCATGCACTATGGTCGGACGTTTGTGCACTCCATGAGGGAACCAAGAGTGAGCGTGAGGAACGCTATCATCTTGTGATTAAAAAGCTAAATTCTTTTGAGATGTTTCCCAAAGAAAGTGCTAATGAGATGTATTCTCGATTAAATGTTCTTGTAGAGGAAGTCAATGGGCTTGGACTCACTCAAATGTCACCATCCGACGTTGTGAGAAAAATCTTGAGTGTCCTCCCCATTGACAAATATGGGCACATTGTGACCGTGCTACATCAAGGTGATCTTTCCGCCACTACACCGACACAAATCTTGGGAAAGATCAATGCTCATGAGATGTACATGCACATCACACCACAAGATGGCTCATCCTCTACAAAGAAGAAAGAGAAGGACTTAGCATTCAAAGCTAGCCAAGACAAGGGCAAAGCAAGACTTGAGTATGAGAGCTCAAGTGATGAAGATGATGAAGAAAGCCTTGCCCTCATGGTGAAAAAGACCACCAAGATGCTAAAAAGGCTAAACAAGAGTGGCATCAAGTTTGATGGCAAGAAGAAGAAGTTCTTCACTAGCTCAAGAAGAAAGCCAATCTCCGAGATGGATTGCTACAATTGTGGCGAACTTGGTCATCTAGCTCATCAATGCACAAAGCCCAAGAAAGACAAGTTCAAGAACAAGGGCAAGAAAGATGATTCAAGTGATGAAGATGAAAAGAAGAAGAACAAGCCATACAAGAAGAGAGATGGCAAAAAGAGGGAGTTCTACAAGAAGAAGAAGAGTGGCAAGGCCTATATTGTCGGTGATTGGCTCACGGACATTGATTCATCAAGTGGATCATCCGATGATGATAGTGACGATGAAAAGGTGGCCGCCATTGCTATTGATCTTGCATCTTCACCGCCACCATCGCCATCATCCTCTACACACCTATGCCTTATGGCCAAAGGTGAACGCAAGGTAACTAAGAGTGATGATAGTAGTGATGATGAACATGCTAGTGATGATGATAGTGATAGCGATGATGATGACTCACCTACATATGATGATCTTGTCAAAATACTAAGAAAATATACTAAGATCATTAGAAAAAGTAGAGCTACAAATGAAAAACTTGATGCTAAAAATGATTCACTCTTAGCTAAGTGTGATACATTAGAAAAGGCTAATGATGAGCTCAAGGAAACAAATGATTCTATATCATCCAAACTCAAGGAGCTCAAATCTTCTAAGAAAGAGCTTAAAGATAAAAATGATAAACTTGAGTGGGTGCACAATGAGCTTATCACTAGTCACAATAAGCTAAAAGATGAATATGCAACTCTAAAGATCAATTATGATACCCTTATTATTGCACAAGAATTCTTACCAAATGAGCCACATGATGCTACTAACCATGTTGTTAAGATTGATATAGCTACCTCATGTGATGATTTAATTGATGAAAGCATTGAGCATGGATCTAGTAGCAAGGGCAAGCAAGTGGTTGAGTGCAATGACTATGATGAGTATGTCAAGCTCAAGAGTAACAATGAGAAGCTCATGAAAGATCTTGAAGAGATGAAAAGTCACAACACCATTGTGCTAGAAACTCTTGATCATGACAAAGAGGTGATCCTTGAGAATGAGAAGTTAAAAGAAGAAATCAAGAAACTCAAGGAGGAGAAGAACAATGATATTCTCAAGGAAGAGAACAAGAAGCTCAAGATGGAGAAAGAGCATCTCAAGGTGGGATTGAGCAAGTTTGCTAGAGGCAAGCATCTCCAAAGTGAGCTACTCATGAATACCGTCATGAAGATGGATAGAAGTGGCATTGGATATATGGCAAGTGTAGAGAAGAAGAAGGCTCAAGCTCAACACCAACAATCAAAGCCAAAGCCAAAGCCAAAGAGATGTTTTGAGTGTGGACAAGAAGGCCACTTTGCTCATGAGTGTCAAACTCCACCACCACAACCCTTGCCCAAGCATGCTAGACCCTTTGCTTTCAATGCTCACTACATGCTTAGAAAAGATTCGAGTGGAAAGATGAAAGTCATGTTCTTAGGTCCCCCCAACAAGAGTAGGCCTAAGAAAATTTGGGTGGCTAAGTCACTTGTTGAGAAGGTGAAGGGCCCTCAACAAGCTTGGATCCCTAAAGCTTGAATCTCTTGTGTGTAGGTGAACTACAAGACCGGTGGAAGTCATTGGGTTATTGATAGTGGTTGCACTCAACATATGACCGGTGATCCTCGTATGTTCACCTCACTAGATGAAGAGGTAGATGGACAAGAGAAAATAACATTTGGAGATAATTCAAAGGGCAAGGTCAAAGGATTGGGCAAAGTGGCAATATCAAATGATCATTCCATCTCCAATGTGCTCTATGTTGCTTCATTGAGTTTCAACTTGCTATCCGTTGGACAATTGTGTGATCTTGGCTTCCAATGCTTGTTCACCAAGAAGGAGGTGGTTGTATCTAAGGTAGATGACAATCAAGTGATATTCAATGGATTTAGATACAACAATTTATATCTAGTTGACTTTACCTCCGAAGATGCAAACTTGAAGACTTGCCTATTCACCAAAACAACACTTGGGTGGCTATGGCATAGAAGGCTTGCTCATGTTGGGATGAGCTCACTCAAGAAGCTTATGAAGAATGATTTGGTGAGAGGATTGAAGGATGTGAAGTTTGAGAAGGACAAGCTTTGTAGTGCATGTCAAGCCGGCAAGCAAGTTGCAAACACTCATCCAACCAAAGCTTTCATGTCAACCACAAGAGTGCTAGAACTCCTACACATGGATTTATTTGGACCAACAACATACAAGAGTTTGGGAGGAAATCTCTATTGTCTTGTGATTGTGGATGACTATTCAAGATATACATGGGTGTTCTTCCTTCATGACAAATCCGAAGTTGCATCTTGTTTCAAGAAGTTTGCCAAGAGAGCTCAAAATGAATTTGAAGTGAAGCTCAAGAAGATAAGAAGTGACAATGGCAAAGAGTTTGACAACACAAACATAGAAGCTTATTGTGATGAAGTTGGAATCAAACATGAAGTCTCCGCAACCTATACTCCTCAACAAAATGGTGTAGTTGAGAGGAAGAACCGGACTTTGATCACTCTTGCAAGGACAATGCTAGATGAGTACAACACCCCCGAAGCTCTATGGGCGGAAGCAATCAACACCGCATGTTATGCATCCAACCGCCTATTTCTTCAAAAGTTCCTTGTCAAGACACCATATGAGTTGCTCAATGGGAAGAAGCCGGACGTCTCCTTCTTTAGGGTGTTTGGTTGCAAGTGCTACATCTACAAGAAGCGGCAACACCTAGGGAAGTTTCAAAGGCGTTGTGATATAGGTTTTCTTGTTGGTTACTCATTGAAGTCCAAAGCATATAGAGTATTTAATCATGCCACCGGCTTGGTTGAAGAAACATATGATGTGGAATTTGATGAATCTAACGGCTCCCAAGGAGCACATGAGAATCTTGATGATGTAGGTGATGAACCATTGAGGGAGGCTATGAAGAATATTCCGGTGGGAGACATCAAGCCAAAAGATGATGAAGATGATGTACAAGTCATTAACCAACCCTTCTTCATCAAATGTACCACAAGATGGTGAAAAAGTTGGGAGAGTAGAAAATGAAGATACTCATATCTCCCATGAGCAAATGGTGGTACAAGCACAAGATGTTGATGCTCCACAACCTCCTCCTCAAGTGGTCAATAGAAGAAATACACCTCTCCTACAAGATCATCCACAAGATCTCATCATAGGGAGTCCAACAAAGGGGGTGATGACTCGATCTCAAAAACTTACCTCATTTATTGCTCATCACTCTTTTGTCTCTTGCTATGAGCCTACCAAGGTAGAAGAAGCTCTTAAAGATCCGGATTGGATCAATGCCATGCATGAAGAGTTGAACAACTTCACTCGCAATGAAGTTTGGAATCTTGAAGAGCGACCAAAAGGTGCAAGAGTGATTGGAACAAAGTGGGTGTTCCGCAACAAGCAAGATGATCAAGGTGTTGTTGTGAGGAACAAGGCAAGACTAGTGGCAAAGGGGTTCTCTCAAGTTGAAGGTTTAGATTTTGGAGAAACCTTTGCACCGGTTGCAAGATTAGAAGCCATCCGTATCCTTCTTGCATATGCATCACATCATGAAATGAAACTATATCAAATGGATGTGAAAAGTGCATTCTTAAATGGCTTTATTAATGAACTAGTCTATGTTGATCAACCTCCTAGGGTTTGAAGACCCTAGATATCCTAATCATGTTTATAGGTTGTCCAAGGCACTATATGGGCTTAAGCAAGCCCCAAGAGCTTGGTATGAGCGCCTTCGGGATTTCCTTATTGAGAAGGGCTTTCACCATTGGGAAGGTCGACACCACACTATTCACCAAGAAGCTTGATGGGCATATCTTCATTTGTCAAGTATATGTTGATGATATTATCTTTGGATCATCAAATGAAGACTCATGCAAAGAATTTGGTGAATTGATGTCTAAGGAGTTCGAGATGTCAATGATTGGTGAGCTTACATTCTTTCTTGGTTTTCAAGTCAAGCAAATGAAAGAAGGCATCTTCATCTCTCAAGAGAAATACACAAAAGATCTTCTCAAGAGATTCAAGATGGATGAATGTAAGCCAATCAAGACCCCAATGCCTACCAATGGACATCTCGACCTAGATGAGGGAGGTAACTCGGTTGATCAAACTCTCTACCGTTCTATGATTGGTAGCTTGTTATATTTAACCGCATCTAGGCCCGACATCATGTTTAGTGTGTGTATGTGTGCTAGATTTCAAGCTAGTCCTAAGGAAACACATTTAATTGCCGTAAAAAGAATCCTTAGGTATCTTAAGCACACACCAAGCATTGGCCTTTGGTATCCCAAAGGAGCTTTATTTGAATTAATTGGCTATTCCGATTCGGATTACGCCGGATGCAAAGTTGATAGAAAGAGCACATCCGGAGGGTGCCATTTGCTTGGTAGATCACTTGTGTCTTGGTCCTCCAAGAAACAAAATAGTGTGGCTTTGTCCACCGCCGAAGCGGAATACATTGCCGCGGGTGCTTGTTGTGCACAAATATTATACATGAAACAAACTTTACTAGACTATGGAGTAGTTCTAGAGAAAGTACCTCTTTGTGCGACAATGAAAGTGCGGTAAAACTTGCAAATAATCCGGTTCAACACTCTCGCACCAAGCATATAGATATCCGCCATCACTTTCTAAGAGATCATGTAGCTAAAAATGATATATCACTAGAAGGTGTAAGATCCGAAGATCAATTAGCGGATATCTTCACTAAACCGCTAGATGAGGCTACATTTTGTAGATTGCGGAACGAGCTCAATGTACTTGATTTTAGTAACTTCACTAAAAATTGAGCTTGTGTTGTCCCTTGCATTCATTGTAATATACAACATGTTTAATTTGTGGCAATGCATATAGGGCTTGTCTAACATGGTTAAGATAACCGCCGAAAAGCGTGTGAAGAAGCTTAACCTTGGATCAAACTTGACAAGCAACTAGATTTACTTACAAGTATTACATATGCATGAATGTTGTTTTTGTCGTTTTGTTCCATTTGCCCTCTTGTTGCCTATTTTCTTAAAAAGAATTATAGCCTAAGGCAAAATATTTTGAAAAATATGAGGGTTTGAGAGAGGTCACTCACATCAGTCCCAATTGGTGTTTATTTGGATCTTATTCAAGTTGGGACTTGATTGGGAACAGGCAGCGCGAAGGAAGTTTGAAGATTTGCTGGAAAAGGTGCACCGGACGCTGCACCGGACGCTGCTGTTCAGCGTCCGGTCAGTTCACAGGAGGTGAACTGCTGTTGAAGGAGTGACCGGACGCTGCGTCTGTGCGTCCGGTCAGAAAGGGTTCAGCGTCCGGTCGATCGGAGGAAGATCAAGTTGTACTGACCGGACCCTGCCTGCGTCCGGTCATGGACCACCGGACGCGTCCGGTCCCGATTCCAGAGGATTTGGACCTCTCTGGAATCGATCGGACGCTGGGTGGTAGCGTCCGGTCGCTACCACCGGAGCGTCCGGTCAGTGGATCTCGCGCGTCCTAAGGACTCTTTTCCCCGTTTCCTTTTCTGTCACGATTTGGGGGATTACTTAACCCGCGTCCTCTGCCTTGACCTAACCAGCGCCGCCGTGAGCCCGCAGCCAAGCCGCCACCTCCTGCCTCGCCGCACCGCCGCAGCCTCGCTCGCCAGCCGAGCCCGTCGCCAAGTCGCCGCCGTCCGTCGCGCCGTCCCTCGAGCCGCAGTCCCGCGCCTGCCCAGCCGCGTGCCTCCGTGCCCCTGCCCTGCGCCACCACCGGCCAGTCGTAGCCACGCGTCGCCGTCTCGCAAGCCACCGCGCTCGGCTCCCTCGCCTGCCGTGCCTCTACAGCGGCGTCGTGCTCCAGCCTCCTCACGCCCCAGCTCGCCGCTCCACCGTTGCCAGGCTGCCGGTCTTCACGACAAAGTGCTCTTGCCCTACCCTCCCATTGATTGGTAAGGCAAGTCTTGTGCTTTCACTCTTGATCTCAAATTGTGACCTAGATCAAATTCTAAACGCACTGATTCCCCATTGCATTCAGGGCGTTTGACCTAACCCTAGCCCAGTTCCGAGGATCCCCCGCGTGATATCTTATCTCTTCTCGGATCGCTGATCGTCAGGTAGAAAGCCACTCGATTCACAGTTCGCATCTACATTGCTTTCTCTATTAAGGTTTCGCATCTATTAGACTATATGGTATTTATTTGTATATCCATCTATTCTATCGTGCAGCGTGTCGGTTCCGTTGTGTTTCGTCTGGCAGTTGGCAGTCAACTCGGAGCCAAGCTCGCGAGTAAGGATCGAGGCCAAGCCTCGAAAGCGGCAGTTAAGCGGCAGTTTGACAGTTGATCTTCATCAGCGACAGTTCACCATCTTGTCAGTTCAGATGGCTCGCACCAAGAATGTTGGTGGTGGCCCAGGTGATGATGATCGGAGGCCCCCGCCTCGCCAGCCAGCCGGATCTAAAGGCAAGTCAACTAAGCAGGTAACATCTAAGAAGCGGAAGTACCCCGACGCAGAGACAGCGAGAGCAGCAGCTAGTTGCAGAGGCCGCTAGAGCGTGCCGAGAGAGGTGGTACCCGCAGCGGAGTTGTCATTGCAGATCAGCCAGTTTCACCCGCAGTCAGAGCTGCAATTGAGGAGGTTGAGCGTCGTCACGGTAGTCCAGCCGGGACTGCCACGCTTGCAGGACGACGGGTTGCCATTGAGGAGGGTCCGTCAGCACAGCAGCAGACCCCCACCAGCAGAGCCTCAGCCAGCCCAGGAGACTCAGGAGAGTCAGGAGACCGAGCCGGCACCTCAGCTACGCCGCTCGAGTCGTACCAGTGCTACAGTTCCACCGAGGCCAGTTACACAACGCAGGGGTTCACGCCCTCCGCCCAGACCACAGGGTCCGCCTCCAGTGGTTCACCTCGACTTGAGGGCCGCTACAGCCAGGCAGGTTCAGCAGCTGCGGTTTGTTGAGTTTGAGGTTTGGTTTCCTCCGAGGAGGGATGAGAGAGCAGCTGAGGGGTTCTACACGCCACTGCAGGAGGATTTCTACAATGCATATCTTAACAGTGGGGCAGTGTTCAGATCACAGAGGGTCTGTCAGATAGAGTCCATTGTGGCAGCAGCCGAGAGAGGGCATTCGGCAATACTTGTCATATTTGCCAGGACTGTCAGATCTGATTGGACGGACAGGGATATATGTACCTTCTTGGGTCCGTCAGTTTTATGCCTCACTCTTCATCGATCCACATCACAGATTCATTCACTTTGCTTTCAACGGCAAAGACTATAGAGTGACGAGTAGCAGGGTCAGAGAGATACTGAGACTACAGGAGCAGCCTGTAAAGATGCATGAGGTTTGCTATGGACATCAGGAGCCTCCCAGGCGTCCTCATGGAGGGCAAGTGCCCCCTACAGATTTAGTGCGGCATTGCTTCAAGGAGCCTTTTGGTGAGGGGTCGAGCAGGAACCCCAGTGACTTGACTCCTACAGCGAGGATACTAGAGGCCATCATCAGGAGGACACTGCTTCCCAGGCTAGGGATACAGGGAGGGCCTGACTCGCTTACAGCTCTGGCTTCTCAATGCCATCATGCAGATGACAGTGTTTGACATCTGGGACCTCCTTCTTTCTGAGATGGAGGATACTATAGCTGAGGGATTCAAGGGTCGCAGGCAGCTTCCCTATGCTCACTGGATCACGTTCCTCATCCAGCAGAGTTGTGATTGATAAGCCCCCTGGCATGATGGATGAGTATACAGGTGCCACTACAGAGTTCCCAGCTTACAACCTGTCACAGAGGATCAGACACGCCACTCCTCAGGCACCCAGTCAGCCTAGCCGTCGCCCCGACGTGCCAGAGTCTGCAGCTCAGCAGGATGAGATCATCAGAGGGATTGCAGCCACTGAGGAGGAGGAGCTAGAGGCACAGCAGGAGGTGAGCGAGTATAGTGACAGCTCCGACGACGACTACCAGCCTATACCTCAGATGCCTCCACGCAGACACGATGCAGAGGCAGGTAGCTCCAGTTCTGCTCCACCTGCTCCATAGACAGACCCCGCTCTCATTGCTATTCTTGAGCGGATGCAGCAGGATCAGACACGTCAGGCACAGGAGACAGCTGCCAACTTCGCACAGTTTCAGGCTCGTCAGGACGAGTTTCAGCGGCAGCAGCAGCTTCTTCAGCACCAGCAGTTACTTATGCAGCAGCAGCTCATGGGATTCATGCAGCATATAGTGACAGCCATTGGGATTCCACTGCCACAAACTTCGCCCCAGCTTGCACAGCCTCCTACCACTTCGACGACTCCAGCAGTACAGCCCATCGGGCTTCAGAGTCAGGGACAGCCTCCAGCTCAGTTTCCTTCACCTCCTGTACAGGTGTCCCAGTGGTTAGCCTCACCTGGTGTAGCCCCGCAGTTCACTCCTTATCACACGGGTTTCTCACCAGAGCAGACTTCCTCACTATTCGTGCCTGAGTCGTCAGTCTCCAGGAGTCTTGGAGCATCATTCAGCGAGTTGACCGGCATGCCTACTCCGCCTCACATGCATTCTGCCGGTCCGTCTACATGCAGCTCCAGCTATCATGACTACTCAGAGGCTCCCCTCGTCTGTCGCCTCGTCAGATCCTACGACAGACATACTTGCTGGCTTCACAGGCAGCACCAGCTCCAGCTCAGACCCAGACCGCTTCAGCGACACTTCCTGCTTCAGAGGGTCAGTCAGTTCAGAGCTCAGGGTCAGATGATGATGGCGCCCAGTTCCATCTTGCTCCACGTACTTCAGCGCCCGACTCGTCCGCTGCAGCCCCGCCGTCCGACCCCTAGGTTTTGGTGTTTGACGCCAAAGGGGGAGAGGGTTTGAGTATGTAGACTTAGGGGGAGCGAGTTTTAGGGGGAGCTAGTTATCTAGTATTAGCTTATTATATACATTTGGAGTTTTATTTGTGTGATACACTATTACTTATGCATTCGTGTGTTTACTTTCATGCATACTTTTATATATATGTGATAGTGCTATCTACGTGGTTGTGATATTTGACATGTGTGACTTCTACTTTACTTTATCTATATGTCATATCACCTGTGTAATGCTCATTTATTTTTTGCTTCCGCGTTTACACTTCGAAGCAAATGAGCTTTATTTATTTGTACTCATGCTTAATTCATATTCTTTGAGTACATTGTGTTGGCTTGGGTCATATAAGCATGACTAACTCTTTTGTTCTTATTGACAAAAGCTTATATGAACCAAGCCCGTCAAAAACCTCACTCCATAACATACTCGAGGTGGTATTGTCATCAATCACCAAAAAGGGGGAGATTGAAAGCATCTAGGCCCCTAGTTGGATTTCGGTGATTAATGTCAATACAAGATTACTATGACTAACGTGTGTTTTGCAGAGACAATTAAGTTAGGTCATGGTAATGGAGATCGATTGGGCAATCGAGGTTGTCATGCCGCTACGATGGAAATCGTTTCGGTTTTCAAAGGATGGACGACAAGGTTAAGGATAACTAGTTCTAAGTGTCAATTGGAGTTGGAGAGACACTTAGAGTAGTTTAGGACTTTGTTTTTCCTTTGGCCGTACTATGAAGGGGGGTATGAACGGGTAGCTTGACCTAGTTAAGTCTAGTGAGTTAGGTGTGGTGCACACTTGTTAAAACTAGCTCTAGGTAGCTCCTATGAATGCCTAAGATCTTTTGGAGCAAACTTCATTCACATATGTTCGGAAGTTGGAAGTGAATGGAGGGTCAAACACTGACCGGACGCTGGCTCCGGTGCGACCGGACGCTGGCCGCAGGGTTCGGTCAGTTCATTTGACCAAGGGGATCAAGTCTGGTGTGACCGGACGCTGGGAGGTCATGTGACCGGACACTGAGGGCCAGCGTCCGGTCGACTCCAGTAAGGGTCCAGACTTGGGAAAGAGTGACCGGACGCGTCCGGTCAGTGTGACCGGACCCTGAGTATCCAGCGTCCGGTCGTTTACAGTAAGCATCCAAGAGCGACCGGACGCGTCCGGTCGGTACTGACCGGACCCTGACAGCGTCCGGTCATCACTTGAAAACTGTTCATGGGTTGAACTGACCGGAGCGTCCGGTCATAGCGATCGGAGCGTCCGGTCGTCCCGTAGAGGCTCATAACGGTTCGTTTTTCAGGCTGGCTTATAATAGAAGCTCCACTCGTGAGTGGAGTATCTTTTGCTCATTCCAACAGCTGAGAAACACGTTTGTGAGTGCCAAGAAGAGCAAGGTCCTAGTGAGGTGTTTGTGATTTGAGAATCCAAGAGAGTAGCCTCACTAGCAAATCAAGAGTAGCAAAGTGTGCATCCATCTTCTCATTAAGGCTTCGCGTGGTCAAGTGAGAGTTCGTGCTTGTTACTCTTGGTGATCGCCATCACCTAGACGGCTTGGTGGTGATTGGGAGTTTGGTGTTCACCCGGCGGAGCTTGTGGGTGACCCAACTCAAGTTGTGAGCGGCTTTGGGTGATTCGCCGCGACGGAGTGTCGAAGAATCAATCCGTAGAGAGCACTTGATCCTTGCGCGGATCAAGGGGGAGCTACACCCTTGCGCGGGTGCTCCAACGAGGACTAGTGGGGAGTGGCGACTCTCCGATACCTCGGCAAAACATCGCCGCGTTCCTTTCTCTCTCTATTTACTTTGAGCACTTACTTTGAGCATTTACTTTGAGCAATTCAATACTTGTTTTTACATCCATAGAATTGCTTGCTAGAGTAAGTTTGGAACTTAGGTTGCAAGGTCATTGTGCATTAGTTTGATATAAACACTTTTCTAGGCACAAGAGGGTTAATTGGGCTATCCGTAGGATTTGATTATTGCAAGAGAATTTAGAATTAGCCCAATTCACCCCCCCCTCTTGGGCATCTTGATCCTTTCACCTACCTCCGTTAATAGGCCAGGACCCAAAGAAATCTTAGCCCATTCTACGTTATCGGGTTCATAGACAAATAGGGAACTAGGGTTTTCTCCTTCTCTCTCCAGAGTCTAGACTCACGCGCCTCCGTCTCCCACTCCCTCACAGCGCGCGGCGCCCCTCCATCTCCTCTCCCTCTCCCCCACGGCGGTGGCAGCGGCGTGGATCCAACGGCGGATCTCCCTGCAATGGCGTGGGCGAAATCAGTGGAGGCGGGCCTCTCGCGCCCAGCGGCGTGGATCCAACGACGAATCTCCCTGCAGCTCTCGGTACGTGGTGGCGCGAGCTCGGTGGTGGCGGACCTCTCGCGCCCAGTGGCCTCTCTCCTCCCTCTGGTAGCGCGACACGGGAAGGATCCGGTGGCGACGGCGCGCGGGGTGGCCTCCCCTAGCGGCGGCACCGAGCGGGGTAGCCGGATCCGCCGACGGGGAGGCCTTTCCCGGCGGCGGCGCTCGAAGGAGCCGGATCCGGCTGCGACGGCGCTTGGAGGAGCCAAATCCAGCTGCGGCGTGCACTAGGAGGCCTCCGGCGGTGGTGGGCTCCTGCGCGGAGCAAGCGGGCTTGATGGTGAGCTCCGAAACGGGCTCGCCGACTGGCTTTCGTTTTTTTAATCGATTTACGGAGGCCAGCACTCTGACCACCTAAGAAAAAAAAAGTGATTTACGGAGTTATTTCGACCAAGGCGAGCGCGTTGCCCGCCTCGGTGAACCGAAAAGGCCCGCCTGCAATTAAAAAATACTGTAGTAGTGTAGTGTAATTTCAGGCTCATCGGTCACGCAAAAGAAAATGTCCCAGACTAATGGATCAGGGGAAGAAAATGTCCCAGATTAATCCGTTTTGCACGTTCAGTTATCCACACGTTCCTTTTTTTCGTGTAATAAAGGCGTGGAGTTTTTTTTTCTGCGGCGTATACGTGGCCACGTTAGCCTGTCGCTGGTCAAGTTGTATGCCAGTTAACCAACGTTCAGACGATTTGGTCCGTCGTCCGTTCTAGATGCCGTTGTTCACTGTTTGATTGGACCGGTCCGACGTCAATGAAACCGCTATCTGATAGCAGCCCATACAACTCCTTAATTGCGTTGAGATCTGTAGATAATACTCTTGCAGGTCCCGAGCCCAGCCGCATTTTAAGCCCAACAAAAAAAAAGAGAACCTCACCGAAAACCTTCCGTTTCGGTCCATGGCGCCGCGCCAACTCCTCCTCGCTCTTGCCACCCTCCTCGCGGTTTGCTCCTCGGCGTCCGCGGACCCGCGGATGTCCGTGGCAGGGCAGACGTGCGCGCTGGGCGTGGCCGTCTCAGGCTCGGCGCTGGCCAATAACTTCGTGCCCGCCATGGAAGACCTCTACATGATCGTCATCAGGGGGCTGATCGTCATCGGGCAGGGCTTCGGCCTCTCCGCCGTCGGCTCGGAGCCCAGCACCGTGTTTGGCCTCGGCCAGTGCTTCCGCGACCTCTCCCCCGTCGACTGCAAGCTCTGCTTCGGCCAGGTGCGGTCGCTGCTTCCCAAATGCTATCCACGAGTCGGGGGCCGGGTCTACCTCGACGGATGCTTCGGTCGGTACGGCAACTACTCCTTCTTCGGAGAGGACCTCGACGCCTCAGAGGACGCCATCGTCTGCGGGACGACGACCGCGGAGGGGAACTACACGGTCGCCGACCCACGTGCGTTCAGGGACGCCGTAGGAGCCGCGCTGGCGAACGTCACCGCGGCGGCGGGGAGTGAGGGGTTCGGGACAGGGTCGGCGGCGTCTGCCAGCGCCACGGCGTTCGCGCTAGCTCAGTGTTGGGTGAGGGGCGGAAGCACCGCGTGCGCGCAGTGCCTCCGCGCCGCGTCGGCCGCCGTCATGAATTGTGCGCCGGCGCCAAATGGGCGCGCTCTCTTCACGGGGTGCTACCTCCGCTACTCCACACGGCCGTTCTGGAATAACGTCAACGCTACGACGGGGTCCTCATCAGGTACGACAAATCCAAATTCAAATTCAAATTGAGTTACAACCTGTTTGGTTTGGAGAGCGAATCCTTCCGCATGTGGAACAAGTTCATGAGCAGCGCAAACCTAATGTCTCAGTTAGACTCTGATTTTGGATCAGCTGATTCCAAACTGCTTCGTGACGCAAAACAAACATGCTGTTAGCTGACCATTCGAGAAATAACAACTCATTTTAAATTATAAGACGTTTCAGTTTTTTTTTTTTGATAAATTACTTTTACTTCGTAGCTATACATAATGTATGTATGTAAATGCATAGCAAAACTTTCGTGTCTAGAAAAGCCAAAATATTTTATAGCTTATAATAGAGGGAGCAGAAAACATATGTAGAACAAAACTGATTAAAAAGAATTAATAAATCAAGAGAAATAAAAGTATGCACGACAGTGACTGAACGGAAAGCATCGCGCTAACAAACATAAATCATTGAAATTAATGGTCTGCAGAGAAGATTTATCTAGAAAAAATGGCTCGGGTTCCTTTCGCTTTGACCAAACAGCGAGACATTAGCGCAACTTTGACAAAGAATAGATCCCTGGTCTGTCATAACCAATAAGAAGGTCTATAGCTAGCTAGAATCAAGCTAAGCACATCAATACGCATACTATCAATCTCATATAGTCATGTTTAAGGTTTCAGCAGCAAACCTCACCCTCTAATGCTCTCCCTATATCGACTCCTATATATATATCTAGTACGTGGCAACGTGGCACCATAGACACCTTTCCTCCCTCAAATCTAGTGTAATTTGTAGGGTTTAGAGTTTGGTGGAATTGGATTATTTGCATTGACACTTCCGGCTGATAATATACAGTTTACACGATTTAAGGGTCAAGCAAGTACACGAGATCGTAATCCAAACTAACTCTTTCCTAGTCATGATGTACTCCCCCAGTCCCGAAGAAGAAGCCGAAGGTAGAAGTTGACGACTTAGGTTGATGTGTCGCATATGATGTGGCTAAAGAAGAAAACCGACGAGCAAGAGTGCGTGGATCCATATTGGCCCATGTGGGTGCGGCCAAACCCTGTCCTAAATGCGAAATATACGTTATAGTAAACAAATTTCTGTTCTATTCACACCCCTTGCCAAACATCTGCACCCACAACCCAGCTTAGCCAACATTTAGCCCTTGAACTCTAAAACTAGACATACACAACCATCTAACTATTAAAACCGGACAACTTTGGCCATTGGCTCATTTTAAAGGTGGTTTTGAGTATATATGTATTTTCTAAAAAAATAATAAAAGAATAGATAAATTGCTAAAACTCATAAATAATTATTTTTAAATTAGAAAATATAAAATTAGTATAAAAATTTATAATATAGTCTATCTCATTGAAATCTGGTTTGGGTAATTTCTTCATCGAGTTCATAACAACTTCAAACACAGGCATTTGGGACCATAAATGATTTCAAATGAAAAGATCATCAACTATAAAACTTTAAATTTCATTGAGATCTACAACTTTGATATTATTCATTTATCCATCCGAGTTCGTTCGAACAATTCAAAAAATTTGAAATTCAAAATCTGAGAACTTCAAACAGAATTTTGGTACCGTAGTGATTTCATAAAGTTCAAGGGCTAAAAATGAACTTTTTTCTAGATTATATGGGTGAAAACATTTAAAAAAACATTTGCTTTATAGTATAGATATAGGAGTAGATAAGAGACTTAGTTTAACACTTTTTTTTTGCCTCTGATTAGGTAGAATTTTTTTAGTAAATTTCAATCTCCGTATTTTATAGGAGTAATTCAATGAATTTTGTACGTGTCTTCAACAGACTCTATAATTATTTTCTCTATATACTCCAATAGTTTATCATAGTTTTTCTTGTGTGGAAAAAATTATGAGAGAATTACCGTATATTGCATTTAGAGAGTGGTGTAGCGTCTCCAAAATTGGAGAGCGCGAATGGTGGTTTTGGAGAGCGCGAAAGATGGAGAGCGGTTTAGGGAGTCTATTGGAGCTTTTTCTTTTGTTTTTTAAATTACGTGATAAAAAGTCATATAGATGGTCTCAATCTGTCTGTCTATGGTATGCTTCTATCTACTTATTTTGTGCTTCTATGTTTCCATTTGCAGGGCATAAAAAGGGATCTGAGACGTGTAAGGAACTTATATCTTGCATTGGCTTCACTTCCAGTCATTTTCTCTTTGATTACCTACGGAGTATATGCTAATATACTCTGCCCCCAGTCTCCGAGAAGAACTTGAAGGTAGAAGTTGACGATTTAGGTTGATGTGTCGCGTATAATATGGCTAAAGAAGAAAACCGACGAGCAGGAGTGGATCCATATTGGCCCATGTGAGGGTGCGGCCAAACCCAGTCCAAAATGTGATACAAGTTTCTATTCTAATTCACATCCCTGGGCCAAACATCTGCACCCTCAACCCAGCTTAATAGCCAACATTTAGCCCTTGAACTCTAAAACCAGAGATACACAACCATCGAACTATTAAAACCGAACAACTTTGGCCCTTGGCTCATTTTAAACGTGGTTTCGAGTAATATGTATTTTTTAAAAATAATAAAATAATAGGTAAGTCGCTAAAATTCATAAATAATTATTTTTAAATTAGAAAAATGTAAAATTAGTATAAAAAAGTTTATAATATAGTCTGTCTTATCGAGAACTACAACTTTGGTTTGGGCAATTTCTTCATCTGAGTTCATGAGAATTTCAAAACAGGCATTTAGGACCATAAATGATTTCAAATGAAAAAGCCATCAACTATAAAACTGTAAATCTTATTGAGATCTACAACTTTGATATTATTTATTTATCCATCCGAGTTCGTTCGAACAACTCAAAAAATTTTGGAATTCAAAATATGAGAACTTCAAACAGAATTTTGGTATCGTAAGTGATTTCAATAAAAGTTCGAGGGCTAAAAATGAACTTTTTTCTAGATTATATGGGTGAAAAAATTTAAAAAGTACATTTGTTTAGGGAGTCTATTGGAGCTTGTTTTTTTTTTCTAAATTACGTGATAAAAGTCATATAGACGGTCTCTTGAATATGCTCGTCTCCAATCTGTCTGCATATGGTATGTTTCTATCTACTTATTTCGTGCTTCTATGTTTCCATTTGCAGGGCACAAAAAGGGATCTAAGACGTGTAAGGAACTTATATCTTGCATTGGCTTCACTTCCGTCATTTTCTCTTTGCTTATCTATATGCTAATATTTTACCAAACCTCCTTTAGTCAGATATGCATGCATATATATAGAATCGGCGGTACCTATTTTCATCTAACCAGAAATACAAGATAAAGGCATGCAAATTAAGCTCGCTTTCATGTTTTGAGATAAACAATAATTAAACAGACATTTTGTAATCCAGGGACCAATAACAATTGAAAAATCTTTTACTCCTTGGAAGAACAAAGTTAAAGTATGAATAGCTTTGCAAATTGGATTCACTCATGATGTTTTGTTGCTGATGCAGATATTATTGCAAGCACATTGTCAATTCTACTTGTATCTTTATTTATCCTTGCATTATTCCTGGCTCGCAAATATGGTTTGCTCTCCAATAAACCGAAGGAAGAACAAATGATCAAGTCCTTTCTGCAAAAGAATGGAAACCTACGTACAATAAGATACACCTATGCGGAAGTGAAAAGAATGTCAATGTCTTTTTCTATAAAGCTAGGACAAGGTGGTTTTGGTGACGTATACAGAGGTAACCTCTCTGACAGCCGCCAGGTAGCAGTCAAGCTGCTAAAGGACTCCAAGGGTGATGGGGAGGAATTCATGAATGAGGTGGCTAGCATTAGCAAAACTTCACATGTCAACGTTGTTATGCTTTTAGGGTTTTGTTTGGAAGGATCCAAAAGGGCCCTCGTTTATGAGTACATGCCTAATGGTTCACTTGAAAGGTACGCCTTCAATAGAAACATGAACAACCAAAATTTACTAAACTGGGAGAAATTATTTGACATAGCAGTTGGGATTGCTAGAGGACTTGAATATCTTCATCGTGGATGCAATACCCGCATTGTGCATTTTGATATCAAACCCCACAATATTTTATTAGATCATGATTTCTGTCCCAAGATCTCTGATTTTGGATTGGCCAAACTATGCCCAAATAAAGAGAGTGCCATCTCCATTGCCGGTGCAAGAGGAACAATAGGCTATATCGCCCCTGAGGTCTACTCAAAGCAATTCGGAATAGTAAGTAGCAAGTCTGATGTCTATAGTTATGGAATGATGGTGCTTGAGATGGTTGGGGCAAGGGACAAGAATATCAATAATGCAGATAGTGAATGTAGCAGTCAATATTTCCCTCAATGGATTTATGAACATTTGGATGACTATTGTATCAGTATTTCTAAGATCAATGGTGAGACCACAGAGTTCATGAGAAAGATGATAATTGTAGGTTTGTGGTGTATACAAGTGGCACCAACTTATCGACCAACAATGACTAGAGTCGTCGAGATGCTAGAACAAAGCACAAGTAATCTTGAATTGCCACCAAAAGTGATCCTGACTTGGTAAGCACCAGTATGCTACTATTAATGCTATTCACCCCAATTTGTACAAAAATAAATGAAATTTATTCAAATCACTAGTTGCAGTGTTGCAAGGTTACAAATGTATGTTGTTCGCAAACTGTAAGACATTCATAAAAATGTGTTTTCGGATCATAAACACTAAACACCAGATTTTTCATGGCAAGGTGCCCGTACAATCTTGTATAGTTGTATTATTATTTGGGGGAATTGGATTGTTTGGATGAAGCTCGTTAATCTTAAGATGTGATAGCTAAGTCTTTCAGATATCCTCATATGGGTATAGTGCGAATCGGGTAGGTGTGTGTATGAGTGTTTGTGTCTGTATTGTATTTCATAAAAAATCGCAAACTTCCGCCCTTATGTGCCTTCATACTCTTTTCATTGGAAGTTCATTTCATTTCAGCAGTTAGGTTGTGTTTTATATACCTTCACAAGCAAACTATGGATGTCAAGTGAAATCTCCATTGGTCAGTCGGATCAGCGCTACAAGGTAGTCAGTCAATCATCCTACACCCTCCTTAAAGGATGGCATGACTTCTTCAATAGGACTTGGACTCTACCTAATACTTAGACTGATTTTTTAGGTTTTTTTAGAATATACTAGTGTGTGTGTGTGTATATATATATATATATATATATATCACATACGTGCATATATGGTTGTGATAGACGATGTCTTATAGAAAAAATTTTAGATTGTTGTGATATGATGTTAGTATCATTTTTCTAAGTTTGCGCAAAAAAAGGATCATTTTTCTTAAAAATATATGTTTTTAGAGAGTTTGTATGCAAACAATAAGAAAGAAAATTAAATCAATTAATACGGAGAGAGGTCGTAACTTCTATCAAATACATGTTGGTGTTTTGTACCACGGGTAATTCGGCAAGTAAAATTTAGTGTCATGCACAGGCCGGCCTCGATGGACTAGCATCTTCTATATGTTTTTCCAAAATTTAATTTGCATCCACAAAAATGCATATGTTGCCACATGTAATTTAATAGTGCTAAAATTCAACTTGGAAATGGCACTTCTCATATTCACTAGAAAGACAGGCGCGGCCTTGCCGTGCCATGCATTTGATTATGCCAGTGTTGTTTTAGGGATAAGATCAACCGTGAGTCACCAAATGGAAGAAACATCACATTGCATGTTAGTATATAAAATTATGTTATAATTGGCATAATTGAACCAAGAAAATATAATGAAATATATCAGTAATCCAACTGTAGTCCTAGCTGAGATTTTCCAAGTCCTTAGTATATTTATAAGTATTTTTGAGGTCATATAGGAGTCATTATGATCATTAATTTTATAAATATAAACATAAGACTAAAGAAAAGAAATTTTATGGCACAAAATTATGTATAGCATAATAAGAAACCTAAAGTAGCATGTCACCTAAAATAAACTTCTCTAAAAATTAGAATACATTCAGACCAGGGCTTGTTTGCCAGGGCTCCTCCCCGGCTCCGGCTCTGACTCCTCCGGAGGAGCCCTGCCAAACATTTTTCCTGGAAGAGCCATTTTTTCAGAAAACAGTAGAGGAGCCCGAACTGTTTTAGTCCAAAACGACTTAAACTCCTTCCAAGGAGCCCCTCGGTTGTAGCTACTCCAAAACGGCTCCAGCTCCTCCGAGGTGCTAAACACCCCCTGATTGAACATTCAAGTGCATTATTTATCACAACATAGCTGATGAGCATGTGGATTTGGCAAGCATACCTATTGAATCAGACAGAAATTAAGAACGAGATTGTAGTACACTATGGAATGAGAGGAAGTTGCATGGCATCAAGCAGGTAATGTAAAAAAGGGATAGTCAAATCGTAGCACTCCAAAAACGTGCATTTCATCGAACACCCTGGGGGCATCCCTCGTTGCTGCATCCTATAGCAGATGTATGCCGTGATGATAAACTGGAGGGGTTGTTGGAGAGTGGAGACGAGGGCGTAGAGCTTCGTACTCCGGTGGATTCAGTCCCAAATTCGCGCTAGCCTTCCATCAGTGCAGCGCCGCTGCTGTGGAGCAGCCTGGCATCACCGTCGCCGTCGAAGGCGTACGCGTTGGACGGCACCGGTGGTCCACGCATCGAAGGGACCTGGGATCCTCTCACCGAGCTCTTGTTCGGCACCACCGTCGCATCGATCTCAAGCTCCGCGAGCTGCGGACGAACGGTGGTCCGTTATGTGCGGGAGAGGAGCGTGGCCTAGCGGAGGAGGATGCAGCAGCGGTGATGGAGGAGCAGGGGCGCCTGGGCGGCGGCGCGGTGGCGTGTCGATGGCAAGTGAAGCAGCGTGCGACGAAGAGAGATGTCCGCGCTTGGGGACAAAGGCTCTAGAAATTGTAGCTGCAGTGTCTGCTTTGGACGGTTCGATGAAGATAAGAGGGTGGAGAATATGAGGCCACGTGGCTAAATGAGAGGCAAGAGTGCCTGATGCAGGATTCGTATAGCAAGAGATTGGGTTAACCTCACAATCTTTCGAGCACTCGCATTACCTGCAAGAAAATAAGATAACATAAATATATATGGTTTTGGTACTATATAAATAAAACTGAAATGAGGTTATTAAAGCCATAAACCGGCCTTGGCTGATTTGTTGTGAGAGAAAAATACTGTAAATTCTAGCTGATAAGTTTAAGCGAACATGCCCAAGTTCCTTGTAAAATAATAGTGTTTGCCCTCTTTCCAATGGCTTTAGTGACCAAAGCCCACTAAGGCCCCGTTCGCTGGTCTGGAACTTGGCTGAAACTGGCTAGAAAATACTGTTTTGGCTGAATTATTGTGAGAGAAAAACACTATTCTGACTGAAAAAACAAGACGAACAAGCTAAATATGGGGTAAACCGAACAGGAAGCAAGAAGCAGAGAAGAAGCACACACCTTGGGAATCTTATCTTATACTTTTATAAAGCAAAACCCCACTAGCTATTTATCTCAACATGCAAACTGTCCAACTAGACAATGCATTATCATATACAATTAAAATCCAATAAGCTAAACATGCAACATGCTAGCTGTGTAACTAAACAATGCACTATCAAATACAATTAAAATCCATTAGCACATGTAACTGCAGTGTCTACGTCAGTAAGACACATAAGTATTTTGTTGTCTACGTCATCATAACACGTAATCCACTAATCCGTAATTTCTGCAGCAACGCGCGGAGTATGTTTCTAGTTAACTAAAACTGGAAGGACGTCATTGTGCTTTGAGTTAATTATAAGTAGGTAAAATGGCGCCAGAAGCGGTGGGGGTGGGAGGGAGGGAGGGAGTGGCTGAGAGGGCGAGGGCCCACATGTCAGGGACGCTGCACTGAGCTCCCTCTTTTCTGCTGCTTGTGTGTAAACTGTAAGTCGGTACTGTAAAGTAAACAATGTGGCAAAACCAGCACACAACAAAAACAATTAAACAAAAAGAATTCATGTAATTGAAGGCACGGCAAGTTCAGTATTGTTTCTTGAATCTGTGCACCGGCGGTTGCAGCTGCCAACAGACAGAAGCAAAGACACTCTGCCGCTTCTGTTTTTGTTTTTGGCTTGGTACTGAAACTAGCAATGCTATATACACATGAGCAAGCAATGCAACAATGCAACCAATAATAAGTATTACCAAGATGCAATTGTAGGTTTAGATCGAGTTAAATCTCTTTAATTTTAACTGAGCTCAAACGAAATATTATTATTGTTCGTGACTTCAAATAGATATACTATAAAAATATATTTCACTATTAATTTTTAATATTCATTTGATATTATTAAAACGAGAATTGTCTTTATTTTATACAGAGGGAGTAAGTTGTATGTATGCCAACATAATAGAGTGACATTGGTCCGGCCCATCTCTCTTGTATATGTGTATGGATGTTCTCTCTTCTCTCCTCTCTCTTTTGAAACACACACTCTCTCTCACTCCCTCCCTCCTCGCACCCGACGTGGTGACGCGCCGGCCGGTTGGCGGAAACAGGGGGCAACAGGGGCTGTGCCCCCTAATAGCGAAATTTGCTTTAATACTTGTATAAATATTACAATACAAAGCATATTTTTCTCATTTTTACTCATATTTTATCATATATTGTGATTTTTTGCTATAAACACAAACTACATCCGTAAAAACATAGAAAAATTATTGAGATTATTATATTTGCCGGACCCGTCTTAATGAAAGTTGTTGGTTCCGCCACTGCCGTGAGCTGCCCCCCAGCGCGGCGCACCGGCGGTCCGTTCCGTCGCTCAGAGCCTCCCACCACGACGGCGAGCTTCGCCGCTGCGTCCAGGCAGGTGCTCTAGCTACCTGCATTCTTTGCGAGCCTCGCTGCCTGTGCGGTCGGCATTAGCTACCTGCAGCAGCGTTCGTCCTGCCAGACTCGTGCACCACTAGCGCCACCATCTACAACGCACTCTACATGTCCCGCTTCACGGCGGTCACCTCCAGCACCATCCAGGCGTCCAGCGTCTCCATCGCCATGCTGATCCTCGGCTCCACCAAGAGCCTGGACCAACTGACAACGTTGAGCACCAGATGCTGCCGCTACCTCCTCCTCGTCGCCTTCTTCTTCTGCCTCCTATCCTTCTCCGGCCTCATCTAGATCGTCAAGGTCGGCAGATTCACCTGCTTGAGCTAGTCGACCAAGTTGCTGGTCATAGCTGGAGACACTGTGCAGCTCTCTGTGAGATGGCCAGTCTTCGCTGTAGAGGCGATTTTTTTCCCTAAGGACATGTGCTCCCACCCATGCACCTTGGGTGGGAGCACATGCGCTTGGTGACACATTCTCCCTGCATACTTTCTTCTGCAACTAGATACCCTCAATCTACATCCGCTGTCACGTCACTTAGTAAAAATTCATTTATTTACCGAACACCATACTGTATCGGTGACGATCAACGGCCACCCCTATATAATCCTCCAGGGATACAATACATAAGCACATATTTATGTTCTGTTCCATCCTATTTTGCTTATCGTGCATATCGTTGCTACTGTTAGTTTCCTAGAAAACGTCTAGAATATCAGTTAGTGCATATCGTTGCCACCGTTAGTTGCTTGAAAAAGTCTAGAATATAATATCAGCCAATTTTCTTTTTGTCTCCGTTGATTTGGTTACAAGATTTGTGCCCAACACAAGTCTTAAACCATATATCCACAAAATTTTATGCAAAAGCGTGTCAGTATTCAAGTTGTTTCGTATTGTCAGTATTCAAGTTGTTCCACCCTATTTTACTTATCGTCCAACAGGGGAAATCTGTTTGTTTTTGCCTTTATTCAAGAGAAGCTTTCAAATCATCAGTGTCTTGCCACTGCAGATGCTTCGAATGAATCAAAGTACCTCCAATGGATTGCAATTGGTGGATCACAAAGCCACTAGTAGATTTAAAGACTGCTTATTCAACTTTTTTCTTTTGATACAATTAATTACATCAAGGTCATTTCTAATTCCATGTTCCAGTATGGAATCCGCAGAATCCACCTGGCATATATTATCCTGGCACCCATGACTGCTTCCCAGATCACCAAGTTGCACTATCCTGTTGACATTCACCAATGTCACGACATCCAGACAGTATCAGATCTAACATTTTCCTTCGCACAATGTATACAGGGTTAGGCTCAATCAGACATCCTTTACTGTAACTCTCCCTTAGTATAACTGTCTGTGCGCTTCCTTTCGTTGAGATGTAGAAAATGCCTGGATACCTAAGAAAAAATTCTCGCAGGTTTACCTCCATAGCGTACACTCTTCTGAAGTGTGACAATCTCTCGAGTGGCATCATCTTTTCGACCGTCAGGCTTAAAAGTTCATGAAGAATACCAACAATGTGTTTCTCAAGCCGCTCCATGTTGTGGATCGGATGTGAATCATTCTTCTCATAAGGCTTGGTGTAGGGAAGCCTCTGCCAGTTCTTGAGTTTTTCCCTGAAACCTTTCTCAATCTTAAATCCAGTTGGGAAGTTGATTGGGAAAGCGTATTTTGTCTCTGATTCAGCTAGCCATTTTTCTATGTACTCCCTTTTCCTCCATTCTTCAACCTTAGCTACAGCTAATGCTTCATCCCTAGAGACAAGTGACAGAGTATCTGGGGATTCAAGATGTAAGTCATGTTGATGGTTCGGCAGTATAGAGGACCTGTAATCATCAGGAAGCCCAAGTTCCCTTCTTATGAGCCATAGTGCGTGCATATTCAGAGTCCCATTCACAGAGAGCATGAGAAGTTTCTTCAGCCGCTGAACTATGTCGACCTCATTCTCCCTGATGACAGCAGCTTCCTCTGCAATCAAGTCGAACATCTTCTGTGTGATCTTGCAGCAGTGGTTTTTCTTGACAGGGTGCACATAAATCTGAAAAATGTGGGGATATTTCTTCAGGAAAGCACCAATCTCAATGTTCAACCCGACCTCATGTCTCCACTTTGAGAGAAGCTGGAGCGATGCATATCCGTTCCTCTGCTGAGATATCACCTCGTTCAAAGCCAAGGCCAGTCTCAAGTTCCTCAGCTGAACCATTAGCTTGTCCAGCCTATGATCCCTTGTTCTTCCCTCGAGACGTGTTCTTGCCGAATCTACAGGCTTTTTCCACCTCCGCTGCACGCTACGGTTAAAAGGACCATGCTGAAACGTCTCACCCAACGCCCACAATCGCAGAGAGAGTGCGTGAAGGCTTCTTGCTCCAGATATGATCGATGCCATTGGTATTAATTAATGGTCCAATCCTAGAAGATATGAAACTGCACCGAGAACCACATGTGCATCTCTAGACTCTAGAGAAATGGCGACTTGCTGGAGCTGTAACTGCAAGAAGGAAGGAGATTGAACGCGGAGTTAGTTTAGTAGACAATCAAATGGAAAGCACCAAGTTCGCATAAATGCACGTGGGATTATATTTTTACATGACTTCATAAGGTCCAGTGAATGAGGAAGAGAAAAGAAGGCATTAGGCAGGACCGGCGGCACCATGTCCATGGCGGAGCAGACACATGGTCGTGGAACTCATAGGAAATTCGAAAATTTCAAGAATGGTCATAGTCAGGGGAAGTAGATGAAAAATAAGGTACAGAACTGCAGCACAAGAAAACAAGAAAAAGAGGGGAAACCTGGAGGGAGTTATTACCGTGGTTGACTGTAGGCATTTCATCGAACAACGCCCGGGCAGAACCAGGGTGACAGACAAAAATCGACGATCAGGAGGCAATTATTCCCGGAGAGTGAAGTGGAGCTCAAGATGGCGGTGGAGGAGGCTGACGGTGGGCGTTGGCAGGCTTGAAGGTGACCAGCTAGCCTCAGGGCAGGAGGGGCTCGGCGGCGGGCTGGGTGGGCGTTGAGGTGCAGAGGGGAGCGAACAGACACAGGTAGAAATGAGAGGAGCATCTGAATTCTGAAATGAAACCAAACGGGGGCGGGCTCCTTCCCAGCCGTTGGATCCATCAGCGAGCAGCCATCGTATCCGTCCATTATACCTCTCGTTCTCGAGGAGGGTTTCCCCTTCGCCTCCCGGCCTCTTCTGCTGGAAAAGGGTCTAAGCCGCAGCCTCGCCGGCAGCCCACCGTCGCGCCGCCGCTCTCTCCCCGCTCGGTTCCTCCCGCCGCCGCTTTCCCAGACTGCCTCCTCGTCTACTTCTCGAGCTCAATCCCCTCATTCCGGGCTGGGACCGGGAACCAGGAACCTCGAATCTATCTCCTAACCCTAGCTAGCTAGCAAGCTGCGATGCCGAGCTTCCCACCGCCGGGCGCCGTCACCATCTGCGAGATCAACCGCGACCTCGGTAAGCTCCCAGGAAATCCGCTCCCCCTTTATCTAGCATTTCCGCTCGCTCGTTTGATTCGGTCCGTCTTCCCCTGGCCCTCTCGCAGTTGCGGCGGATGCCCTCTCCGACGCCCGCGCCAAGGACGCCTACGGGGATGTCCTGGTCAGTCCGCTCCCCTCAACTCCTCGCACTTACTCTTCATCTGTGAACTTGCCTGCCTGATGAGGACCTCAAATTTGGGGCTTGTTGGCCGTCGTTGCAGGGGATGGTGTTCGCCCCGATTCCGTTCCAGCCGGAGGCTCTTCTACCCAGCCGTGAGCCTGCTGCTCCTGCCGCGGACCAAGTCGAGCCTGCTGAGACTGCCCCCGCCCCTGGTTTGGCGGCCACCATATCCGAGTTCTTCAGGCGGATGGTTTTCCCTCCACTAGACGTGAGTTGGATCGTCCTATCAGAATTACTTGTCCTCGATGTGAATTTTTTTTCAGTAAATCATTACAATGATACTCACATTCGATCATTCTGGTTTCCAGCCAAATATGCTTGAAGAATTTTAGTTACTACAATGCTGTTCACATTGGATTGTCCTATCTGAGTTACTACAGTTTGATGTTCCTCAAATTTTCCCCAGAAAATACCCGCATACCTAAACCACTTGCATGTGTGTAGATAAGAAAAATACAGAATTTTATCATATCTTTTGTGAATTGCCGATGTGTATAGATACATAGCAATACATTGGCATGTAAGTAAACTCCCTGCTCAGAGGCAAATGCATTGTCTATTCTCACATGCCTAGTGCCACAGTGTGCCTTCATGATCTGATCTATCTTGAGTTGCTTGAACATATAGTAAGAGTACTTATTTCATGAATCAAAAGGTAACAATGTTACTCAGATTGCAAATACACAGCTCAACATAACTTGAAGGTTGATGTTGTATCAAAACTCCAGTTACTGATTCCTCCAGGATAGTTTCTAAAAAATTGTATCCTCCAGCTATTATTCTTGTGATAAACACCCTAGATTTGCTTTCTGCTTATTCAACTAATTATTATTTTTTCTGTATGACTTCTTTACAAAATCATCACAATCGTATTCAAATTCGATCATTCTTGTTTACCAGCCAAATCTGCTAGAAGAATTTGACACCCAGAAAGTAAGTTGGAATCCATACAAGCATTGCTTAGCATTTGTGTCTGGGAAGAACCAGGTTACTGTCCAAGACTTTGAAGATTCAGGTAAGATCAGCCTAGTGCATACTTTGCTTTGTTTTATTAGTTTATGAACTGAACCCTATCCATCAACTTAGTCGCACCACATAACAATGGCCGATCTCTTTAACAGATGCTAAAGAACCATGCATTTTAACAAGTGACCATCAAACGGATGTTAAGGCTGTTGAGTGGAGACCAAATAGCGGGAAGATGATTGCAGTTGCCTGCAAGTGTGTACTACTACCACCTCTCCATTTAACTTGATTCAACCCTTGTTGTCTCTGAATAATTTGATGGCATACTTTACTTTTAGATTGAGTTCATCATTTTCTTTTCAGGGGAGGGATATGCCTCTGGTCGGCATCATATCCTGGCAATGTTCCGTTCATGAAACCTGGCATCACCTCTTCTTCCTCTAGTGCATTTCCTAGAGGTTCTGGTGGTCAGTGGATACTGGTGGATGTTCTTCGTGGCTCTTCTGCTGAGCTCGTTAGTGCACTTTGTTGGAAACCTGATGGGAGATATCCTTATAAGTTTTCATAGTAGCATCGGGTGAATGTTGCTGCTGCTTTTCATCTCTCTTTTTTTTTCTTGAACTCACAAGAGACCCATGTATCATTTCATTAACAAGAAAGAGAACCCAAATGTACAACACCACTCACTCGACACAGCGCAAACACCCAAACCCATTATGCACAACACAGGCATGCCATTGGAACAAATGGAAACCGACCTCATAACTGAGGCAGGAGGCCATAGAAAAGAGTTTAGAGGTCTTTAGCCCTGGCTTCTCACCGTATCTCTTGTTTTTAAACTGTAAAATAACTAAAATACAGTGTGGCTAACTGCAAAAAGTCCCCTTTTTTTGCCAAATTTACAGCACCATACATACAGGAATGTTTACAGTAGGTTTAATCATTATTTGTTGGAAATACCAACAGCTGAAGGCATTTTTTTCCTTGACTATTCTCCACATACTTGGCATCTGCCTCATGCAATAGTCCATCTTTCACAATTTGGGATGTGTCTCAAGGTACATGTACCGGTCTTTTTTCTCAATACAGGCAGTTAATCCCATTTGTACAGAATTGTTGACAATAATCTTGACACCTTTCTTTTGTTTCAGGGTTGGGAACTCCTATACGGCGTGGATTAAGCAATATATCATTAGTGCGGTGGTCACCCAGTGGAGATTACCTTCTAGCTGCTAAATTGTATAGTCAATTTTGAATTTTCATTTTCATTTTCATTTCTTGTCAATGATATTTCCAAAGATTTACAAAATTCATTTATTGCTAGTGATGGTACATTTCACTTCTGGGAGACGAACACATGGACTTCAGAACCCTGGTCTTCGTCTAACGGATATGTGTCTGTAAGTAATATCTTCACTATTCAGTCACAAATACCTGCTTTTGGAAAATATGACATCATTTTTTTTTGCATTGCAATTCTATATTTCTGTTATTATTGTCTTTACGCTGGAGCACATTTGCACAATACTCTTTAGTGAAGAAGTGAGCACAATACTCTTTTTTTTTCTCAAACAGTGAGCACGATACTGTGTTTGGCCACAGCACACCTAATGTGTCCACTGGCCCTGTATAAGTCATCGGGTTCCTGTCAGGGAGCAAATTGGGTTCTGCAGCAAACCATATATTAGATAATCCTAAAATTCTTCTTATTTTTGCTTATTTTTATTGGGTTCCTGTCAGGGGGCAAATTGGGACCCAGAAGGTCGTGTCGCATTGTTATCC
The DNA here is from genome assembly GCF_019320115.1 of Miscanthus floridulus. Classification (NCBI taxonomy): domain Eukaryota; kingdom Viridiplantae; phylum Streptophyta; class Magnoliopsida; order Poales; family Poaceae; genus Miscanthus; species Miscanthus floridulus. The sequence continues at coordinate 7,408,018 of NC_089594.1, forward strand.
TTTTCTAACTCGACGATACTTGGCTCAATTCACTTCTCATCTAAGCCACCATCCTTAGGTATATAAGGGCAACCATCCAAATATTATGTTGCTAAAGCTTGTTATATTTGTTGTCTGATAGTTTGTTTTATGCTTTTTATCTTCAGATGCCCACCTCCTACCAGTTGAACTTCCAGAAATTTCCTCCCTGATTGTTAGGTAGCAACAGAGGCATTACTGTGACATTTGATCTCATGCGCACTTTATACTACATAATTTTTTCCTCCTCTTGTATGCTAATTTTGGCTGTTGATTTTTCAAGTAACCCCATTCACAATTAATGAGTAATTTATTTCTGATGTAATTTTTGTGAAGGGAATCAGCTCAGAAGTCATTATTGATTTATAAAACATAGGACCATATGTTTGTAGGATTGTAAGGACTAAGGAAAGAAAGCTCACATCAAACAACAGAAGCCTAAAAACATTTAGTTTTCATAAAATTTTGTCTCAAAATCTGCTATTTGCCAACAAGCCCTGCATTATTTCATTTAGTATAAACTTTGTATTTAGGAAGTTCTCTGCAGATTTTGTGGGGGGAAGACTTGCCTCGGTTTTTCCCTTCCCCAGACCCCACTCATGTGGGAGCCTCCGGCACTGGGTCTGCCCTTTATCCATTATAACAGCCTAAAAGGTTACTTCCATTCACTAATTTATGCTTTAACTACTTCATATAGCCGAGGCATAGAGAAATTAGCATGGGATGCTTCAGGGGAACGTCTGGCATTGTCGTTCAAAGATGGAAATGAAATGTACCGTGGCCTGATTGCTGTATATGATGTGCGGAGATCTCCACTTATCTCACTATCACTAGTGTAAGAACAGAATCTTCTGATTTACTATGACCATTTTTTTACAGTAAAACTGTGTTCCAGTGACATTCCTTAATCATTAATTTGTTGAAATTCCTGTCTTCATATCTAGTGGATTCATTCGGGGACCTGGAGAAGGAGCAAAGCCACTCGCTTTTGCTTTTCATAGCAAATTTAAGCAAGGACCATTGCTTTCTGTGGTAAGATATCTTGGAATCCTGCACATATAGTTCTAATACAATGACATCCTTTTAGCTTCCTACTTTTTGTTCACACACGTGGTTCTGACTGCACATGCAGTGTTGGAGTAGTGGTTGGTGCTGTACATATCCACTGATACTTCGTTCTCATTGACTCCAATGTAAGTTTCCTCCAGCAGATTGAATCTTTCAGTTACCTGTGATTTGATATTTGTGTTGCCTGCTGTAGACAATCTAAATTTAGTTTTCTTTCATTGTCTAGTGTAGCACCTCACTGCTTCAGGACTGGATGTTTCAATTATTGTTGGTGCCTTGGAAGGCTGACGTTTCAGTGCGCCTAGGAGAAAAGCAAAGCATGAAGTGCATCCCATGTATGTAAACATTGTGACTTGAGAAATGATGCCTATTGGATGCATTCATCTCCAGATGTATTTGATTTGATCTGTATGTACACTTATGTTGATTTTTCCAGTTTTTCTTTTGTCCATACGCGGATAGTATTTGCAATGTCTGCGTCTGGAGTGTGTGCATAAGTTATCTTGGGCGTTTGTGGCAAAATTCTAGCAATGGGAGTTTCTCAAGTGCTTGAGCTGGTTCTGGCGAGCCACATCTGACGTCCCCAAGCAGAAATCTTGCACTTGCATCACATATGGATTCACCGTGCAGCCTAAAAGACCCAGCAGTCCAATCACCTATGCAGACAACTAAAGCATAACTGCAGATTCAGTTACAACGTCTACAGATTCATTTAAGTTTGATAGCCTTGAGAAACTAGAATTCAATTTGCTCAGGCAAAACCTGAGTAAAAGAAAAAGAAACCATCCTACCACCATTAACACTTATTCATCTGCAGAATCGTTTCAGTCTCAGAAGGATAGCATGAGCCCTGATAGGCAGATACAGAACACATATCGCTCCCCTAGTTTGTACGATTACACTTCATTTAGACAAGTATTTTGTAAACTTTGTTCTATAATATTACTTCACATCTCTGCCACACGTCCGTACTCCTCAAGAGCTAAGTCGAATGAAGTAAACGAGCAAGGAGCGAGCAAGGCCTTCTCCTGCATTAGGCAACCCTCTGGTAACCGGCACCACCTGCATATTTTTGCAAGTTCAAAGTTAGATGAGCCTGCTGCAACATGAGAATTGTGCGTTATTACATGTACATGACCAATTCCTGCAAATTGATTCAAGACATCGCCAAAGGACATGCCAGAGTGTAGGTGTGCAGTTCAAAGATCAGAAAAATGCGCATTGACATGCCATATTTCAGTTGACAGATTCAGAGCTTGTGTAAAAATGGTAGCAATAGGAAAAAAGCTTGTGAACAGAAGCCATCCTCTTACATTATGTGGGTTTCTGAACGAGTTTTCATGCTTCACATCGCTGGACGTCAGAACAGTGACTCTTGATCCCCTTGCATCGACAGCAGCTCGAAGTTGATGTGCACGTATTGTCAGGTTCACAGCATGAGGTCCAAAGTTTACGATCTGCAAACACAGTAATATTACAGGGATTTGGTCATTTCAAAGTTCTGATATTACAGTGGTTGTAAAATGAGTTGAAGCAACCACACACAGGCTACAGGGAGAAGGATAGTTTCCTCAAAAAAAAACAGGGAGAAGGATCTGTTGGTTTTACCTTTACCCTCAGGAAGCTAATGTCAGTGTCCCTCCAGGTAATTGCTGATGCTGCCAATGAATCGGAGTATCTGGATGTGATTTTAACTGGATGAAACTCAGCACCACTTGATTCACAGAAAAATGTCTGCATCCAGTAACTCGGAGTTCCGTACTGTTGCCACGAGTTGAAGACTATCGCGTCTGGGATCCATTTCCAGCTGATAAAAAAAGTTTCAGACATAATCACTGCACTTTCCTCCAAAATCAAGAAGGCTAGGGCGAACAAAAGCGTGAAGCTCAGCATTCACCAATTCTAACCCAGGTTGGTTGTTATTGACGAAGAGCGGCGCATAAGATGCCATCTGGACGATGTCACTGCAAAGAAGCATCACACAGAGCCCTCTCATTAACCCACAAGAAGAAATTATTTCTACCACTGTCAGTATCTATAAGGATATTTAAATATAGCTCCTCTTGTAATCTCTGGACATTATTAGGTCACCTGTTCTTTTCTACTCCTATGAGGAATGCAGCCTCTGCCAGTGAAGCAAGGAGGCTTCCGTTACCAGCATCCTTTAGTTCGTTAACTGCATATTCACTGACAAACACCTGAAATGTGAACATATCATAGTCAATTTACTCACTAAATCTGATGACCCGAATAAGAAAAAGAACTATGTCGAACGGTGCCTTTTGAGTCCTGATATAAACAGAGTTTATACTACTTGATAGTTAAACTCATCTGCACAAAAAATGGTGTCATCATTCGTGGGAAACTGCATCTGTCTACATGATAAGTGCAACAATACGTCTAATTCATTTCAATAAACAAAGATGTGTCAATTACAGAACATGATGGAAAACGATTATCTTATAAAGAATCAAAGAATCTTGATCCAAGAAAGGAAATACTCTAGAGAACATTTAATGGCATCTATTACCAAACTTCATATATAAACCATAAAGAGAAGAAGATACATACCTTAGGCCCTTTACGTGATGTCCTGTCAAACATACTTTTCATTTGGAAAACATAAGAAGCATTACTGTAAATCTGCAAAAAAAAAAAGGTGATATTTTTAAAACTGTCGATAAAATTACAGTAAGAAAACTCTGTTATAAAGTCAGAAGAAAAAAAAACTGGGGGGACACGACAGAATCAGAAGCAGTAAAGCTTACATGGACATCATACAGATCTGCAGGATGGTGAAGTGGCTGAGATGAGCCATCGCAGTTTGAAATAATTTGAATGTCTGGATAGGCTTTTCTTATAGCTTTATAAAATTTGAGGTAGTTTCTGTAACAACACTAGATAGTATGGTAGTGTAGCGATATCGATTTAGAACTGTATAGGTGGAATCTGTTACAGCAATGGTGGAATCGGAAGTCGCCGGCGATCTCAAGCCGCAGCTCGCCGCCTATGCCGACGCCAACCAAGACGAGTTCAAGTTTTCCTCTCCCCTTTCTGTTATACTCCCTCGGTTACAGTTGTTCGACAGCATACTCCAGACGCAGCTGGGCTTGGATCGTTCTACGCTTTCCAGTCTGGGCCAATGACTCGAGTGTTGGGCTTCCTGGGCCTTTTGGTCTTAGTGCTTCCTTCGGGGGCTTTGACTCGTACTGTGACATCTCCCCCTTCATTGGCAACGGCTTGTCCCCAAGCCGTGAAATCAGGGAACAGACGGATCACTTCGTCTTCGTCTTCCCAAGTAGCCAACTCCGGTGGCCAACCAGACCACTTGATCAACAGTTGATAGTAGGTGCGGCGGGATTTGGTGCAAAGCCGACGATCCAGTGCAAGTTCTGGTGTCTGCTTAGACGAAGTGTCTAGAGCCAAAGGTGAAAATGAGACAGTGTTACCTTTTTCAGAAGAGAAACATGGAACACCGGATGAATGCTGGACTGGGGCGGCAATTTGAGTTTATAAGCAACAGTACCAACCTTTGCTTCCACTTCATAGGGCCCAAAGTAGCGATAAGAGAGCATATGACAGGTTCTGGAAGTCACAGAGGCTTGAGCATAGGGTTGGAGTTTCAGCCAAACCTTGTCACCAACCTCAAACTGACGTTCTGTACGATGCTTGTCAGCTTGGTTCTTCTGTCGTTGCTGAGCACGCAGGAGCTGCTGATGAAGCAATTCATTGACAGTTTGGCGTTGAAGGAGCCATTTATCCAGCTCAGGCACAATGCAGTCTTGATCAGGATCGATACCAAAATGCCTTGGGGAGTGACCATAAAGTACCTCAAACGGGGTATGCTGCAAGGATGAGTGGTAGCAGGTGTTATACCAGTATTCAGCTAAATGCAACCAATGAGACCACTGACTGGGGCAGGAGTGAATGAAACAGCGAAGAAATGCTTCAATGCATTGTTTGACTCGCTCGGTTTGGCCATCACTCTGTGGATGGTAGGCTGAACTCATGCTCAAATCAGTGCCAGACAGAGAAAACAGCTCCTTCCATAAAGTGCTAGTAAATATTTTGTCTCGGTCAGAAACAATGACCATAGGCATACCATGTAACTTATAGACTTGCTCCATGTAAATTTTGGCCACTTGAAGGGCTGAGAAAGGATGCTTCAGTTTGATGAAGTGAGCATACTTTGAAAATTTATCAACTACCACCGAAATGCAATTAAATTGAGCAGAATTTGGTAGACCTTCTATAAAGTCCATGGTGACCACTTTCCAGGCCTGATCAGGAACAGACAGAGGCTGTAATAGACCAGGATAAGGAACATGCTCAGATTTGGCCTGTTGGCATACAGAACAGGCATTGACAAAGGACTTTATGGAATCCTTCATGTGAGGCCAGTAAAACAACTTTCTAATCCTCTGATAGGTGACCAGGAAACCTGAGTGTCCACCAATGGGGCTGGAATGAAGTTGTTCAGTAACTCTGTCCTGAAATGAAGTAGAGTGGCCTAACCACACTACCTGTTTGTACCTGATGATACCCTGATCCACTGTTCGCCTAAACGGCCGTTTAGCCCGTTTAAACACCGTGTAAACGCTACACGGTGGTGTGTCGTTTCCGTTTAATCACCCGTTTACCCCGTTTAATTTGCCGTTTAGCCCGTTTAATGGGACGTTTTGCCCGAATAATGGCTAAACGGTAGGTGACCGACTGTTTACCGTTTAGCGTTTAGGAAAACACTACCCTGATCCAAAGTATAATGACCATGAGTATTCTGCAAGAGTTGCTGAGCTTGAGGACTGTCTGTGTAGGCGTGCTGCAATGTTTCCAACCAAGTAGGTAAGGCAACAGAAAGAGCATTGAGAATGCCAGAGGAATGAGTAGCTCGAGACAAAGCATCTGCAGCACAATTAGTTTTGCCCTTCTTGTAGCATATCTTATATTGATAGCCCATTAATTTAGTCATAGCTTTCTGCTGTCAATAGGAATGGAGCTGTTGATCTGCAAGGTGAATGAGACTTCTCTGGTCTGTATGAATTATGAACTCAGCAGGTTGCAAATAAGCCTTCCATTGCTCCACAGCTAACAATATAGCCAGGCTTTCTTTTTCATAAGTGGAAAGTCCTTGAGTTCTGGGACCCAAAGCCTTTCTTACAAAGGCAATGGGATGACCATCCTGCTGTAATATAGCTCCAATTCCATGGTCAGATGCATCAGTTTCAACTACAAATGGTTTACTGAAATCAGGGACTGCAAGGACAGGAGCAGTGATGAGGGCTTGTTTCAGCAACTGAAATGCAGTCTCTGTATTGTGTGTCCAAACAAACATAACCCCTTTCTTTAGAAGATCAGTCAATGGTCTAGCAAGCATTCCAAAATCTTTAACAAATCTTCTATAATATCCAGCAAGGCCCAAAAAACTTCTGAGTTCTTTTACTGAAGTGGGTCTGGGCCAGTTCTGAACATCCACTATCTTAGATGGGTCAGTAGATACTCCATTAGGACTCAACGCATGGCCTAAGTAGTTGAGTTGTTGCTGAGTAAAAGAGCACTTAGCTAACTTAACTTTGAACTGATGCTGTAACAGTAGCAGAAAGACTTGTTGAACATGTTCAATATGTTCCTCATAGGTTTTACTGTAGACGAGTATATCATCTATGAACACTAGAACACATTTTCTTGAATGCCCTGTAGTTGAATTTGTTGTCCTTGTTGAACAAAGCTCAACCACTTCTGTTTCCATTCTATTTGCACTGGACTGAAAGACAAGCCACTCCATTCCCAGTAATGCAGAGGAAGAATCTTGAAGGTTGTAGCGAATAATGTGCCTTGTAGAGACCAAGAACAATTCACAACTTCATGAGTACATTTGAGAGTAGCTCCATCAGCCACTTTGACAGTCATAGGATGGGCAAGTGGTGTCCAAGGTGTCAACTGGGAAGCTAACTGTTCACTGATGAAGTTATGTGAACTTCCAGGGTCGACTAAGATCACTGACTGAAAGTTGTAAATGGAGGCAGCAAATTTCAAAGCATGAGCAGCACAGGTACCTTTAAGAGCATGTTCCGACAGAGCCATTAACTCATCATCATCATCATCAGACTCTGTAGTTGTGGTGGAAATAGGTACTGGTTCAGCCAACATTTGCCAGACTTCTTCCACCAAATGCAGAGGTACAGTAGCTGCACACTTATGCTGGGGTCCCCATTTAGCTCCACACTTAAAACATAATCCTCTTGCTTTTCTATAGGTCATCAGGGCTGCTAGCTTCTCATCAGCCTTTGGGTGAGTTGGACGAAGCGAGATGATTCAGCAGGTGAAGAATCTGAAACAGCTGGCTTAACTGAATGACCACCAGAAGCTGATACAGATTGACTGAAACTGCGTTTGACAGCTTGAGAATGGTCCAACTTCTTATATTCACGAGAAGATTGACCCAGTAACACTTCCTCCTGCAAAATGGCAAGGGAACTAGCCGTATCTAGATCTTTGGGACGTTGTAACAAGACAGTAGACTTAATTACATCACTAAGGCCATAAATAAACTTGCTCGTGAGAAAAGCAGGATTAACAAGAGGGTCATGAGCAAGCTACTGATGCATCAGCTCATCAAACAGAGTAATATATTCGAGGACAGTGTCGGTCTGCTTGACATGAAAAAATTGACGGATGAAGTGATTGAATTGATCTCTGTCAAAACGGTCTACGACATTATGACAGAGAATATCCCCAGGACAATGACGCAAGTTAAGCTCAATGGTCTGCATCCAACAGGCTGCAGTGCCCGTGAAGTTGATGGTGGCCAATTTCACCCAATTTTCAGGGGTGATATAATACAGATCAAAATAAGATTCACATTGTTTGATCCAGGATTGGAACCATTAAACTTTGGAAAATCAAGTTGAGGCAAGTTGTGACTGAAATTGTGATGACCACAGCAGGAATTGAAGTGATGCGAAGCATGACCATGAGGTGAGATTGGTGGTGTGGGGGGCTCACCTTTGACCGGAGGTGGTTCGAGGGTGACGCCGACCCCTGAACCCACCCTCCGGTGACAGTGTGCAACGCCGTGGCCACATGGCCCAAACGCCGCTTGCGAAGAGGACGCACCCTGATGAGTGGGTGCCGGCGTTTTGGTGAAGACAAATACAGCGTCGGAGAAGACGGGGGGCGCGGCAGGTGAGGCGGTCGTGGACTTGAGCTCGTCGATCTGGTGACACAGGGAGTCGACGCAGTCGGTGAGGTCGGCGACCTTGGTGTCGACTTGTGGCCGCCAGCGCTCAAAATCGTCCTTCGCCGCCTTGAGATCTTCGATGGAGGCATGTACATCGGTGATCCGCCGATTCCCCTCGCTGATCCCCTTGGATTGCTCTTCGAGCTTCGAGAGGATGAGGGAGAGCTGATCTTCAACCTTCATGGCGACTTGGAGACGGGTGCGATGGTTGTGAGCCAGGATGCGAACGAGACAACCGATACTAGATGTAACAACACTAGATAGTATGGTAGTGTAGCGATATCGATTTAGAACTGTATAGGTGGAATCTGTTACAACAATGGTGGAATCGGAAGTCGCCGGCGATCTCGAGCCGCAGCTCGCCGCCTATGCCCCCTGATGGCACTGAAGTGGGCACATGACTTTATCAAACTGCCCCCCGTGGGGTACAAGCTCTGCATTGTTTGCATCCGACAGGTGGAGGGCAGATCACCATGCATCTCGCGGTACCTCTTATTCTGCGTCGATCATAAGGGAGCTATATATAATTTGTGGCTGACCGTAGAGTAGCTTATTATACAGCCACGTAATTTACTACTCCCTCCATTCCAAATTGTAAGTCATTCCAAGAATCTTGGAGAGTCAAAGCATCTCAAGTTTGATCAAGTTTATATAATAAGATAATAACATTTATGATACCAACTAAGTACCAATAGATTCTTTGTTAATTATATTTTTATAGTATACCTATTTGATGTCATAAATCTTTGTAATTTTTTTTATAATTTTGGTCAAACTTAAGAAGCTTTGACTCTCCAAAATTTTTGGAATGACTTACAATTTGGGATGGAGGGAGTAGCTAGCATGTTTGTACAGATTTATGTTGCTACTCTGAGCATATATATTTACCATGCATGTGTTAGGTAAGTTTACGATCACATGATAGCAAATTAATTACTTGTCAAGATATAGAAAATATTAGTGTTAGATGTTGTAAATTTTCAGACATTTTTGTAACTGGCCATATATAGAGTATAACTTCCCTATATTAGCTTCCATTAATTCTGAGCAACCCACCCGTTGAAATATTTAGCATGCATGGTCTCCAGCGTACATATACAAATTCTTGTAGTTACGAACTACACCCTCTGTTCCAAAAAGAGTTTGTCCAGAATGACACTGTTTGGGATGGAGGTTGTAATCTGTACCCCTACTTGTGACAGCAGTACTATGGAGATACTGTAATAATTTTCATGAAACTAATAAGACAAAAACTTGGTTGAAGAAATAAATAATGGAACTCCTTTGCTAAGTAGTATATCAATGAGGTCCAGCTTGAAGGCACCACGAGATAAGTCTGATTTTTAGTCTACAGATTCTAGCAACTGATAGATACAAACATTTAGTCATCATTATGTTGTCTAGTATAGAACATATTGGTCGCCATAGATAGGGTTTTGGTCACCAAGGTGTTAGATGATAAATGCCGATATTGACCAAGTTGTAGCCACCACTATGCAACTATCTTTATTTGCAACAAAAAGATCCTATTTGTCATAGCTACAGCTCCACGGATCATAGAGCTAGCTAGCTATCTCTGGCTCCACGAATCCGTGGAGTTAGAGCCTTAGAGGTGGGATACAGAGAGGGTGTTTGGAAGACCAACCAAAATATAGGTTTAGACACATTATTTTGAACTATAAACTACAAATCTGACATGGAGCGGGACATAGAGCTGTGCCAAAAAGAACCTAAATAACAATAGCAACTAATATATAGCTGTTAGCTACAAAGGTCCGGCTCCTTGGTGATTAGTATAAAAGCCTGATTTCTTGTAGTGAGGACTCGATCCACCTTTTATTCCTTTCGGCAAGTATAGTACTTGTTACATATACGGAGTTTCTCTTCTCTCATCTAACGTTAATTTTTTTTTCTATAGCTAGTATTCATTGCTGCAGTTTTGATTTTTTTTTTACTTGGTAGGATTTTTTTTTACATAACATGCCTCATATAAGTGTTGCCATGCAGGTCCAAAATAAAAGTGCCTGCAATATAGTAATTAGTATATACTCCCTCTATTTCACAAAAGTTGTCGTTTTAGCTTTACCCTTAGTCATACAATTTTATCTTTTACTATCAATTCCTATAAATTTGTATAGACGTTGAACAACATGCAAAGTATATATTATGAAATATTTCTTACGGCGAATCCAAAAACACAAATCTTATGACGTTAAACTACACGAATTTTCTGAAATTGATAGTCAATATAGAAAGACTTGACTTTTGAGAAAACTAAAACAACAACATTTTTGAAATAGAGGAAGTATAAAGATAGTTGAATAAGGATATTATATATAGCTGTGCCTTTTATAGGTAGATGAACTTTCCATTATTATATGCATTATTACAATTGTTTTTTTTTGACAAAGTATTACAATTGGTTGGTACAGGCCCACCACTCGATAGCTTCGACAGAATGGAGAGCCCATTCATAGAGGAAGCCCAAGGTGATATAGATAGGATTATAGAGTTTCAAAGATTGGCAAAGGACTTCTGTAAGGTATATATATACACAGATTTCTCTGTACATACATGCACGCATACACGTAATTTGCAAATACAAAGCATATATGTAGTGGGGATCGGAGTATGTATGTGTGTGTGTGTGTGTGTGTGTGTGTGTGTGTGTGTGTGTGTGTGTGTGTATATATATATATATATATATATATTAGAATAACTTATTCTATAGTCACCTCTGTTTACGATAATTTTTACATGTGTTACGATAACTCATGGGGATATTTATCATAATGTTACAGTAAATCATTTAGTAAGGAGTTACAGTAATATCATAAATTAGTATAGTAGTTATCGTAACTCAAAGTAACTATACAATAAGTTATTCTGTGACCAGCTACAGAACAGTAACACACAGCTCTCTCTCTCTATATAATGTACTGCTGTGAGCACAGGCCATTTTCGGCAAAATCTACGAAGGAGAGTGTATTCAGGAAACTCTGCAATACGCCATCAACAACTTGCCTGGCCATGAGGCGCTAATCGTCGGATGTGCAGGAGCAAACACAGCTGGGTACGTGCATGCAAAGCATGACGGACAAGCCAGAAAAAAAATTTAGAAGAGGCTGAAACAAAAGAATAGAAGCTTTTTTATCTTCTCTTAATCCTTAGCCTCTCCTACCTAATACATATATGCATAAAATTTTAAGAAAAGGCTTAAGGGGGCTCCACATGCGCAGGATAGGGTAGGGGGGGCTACAGCCCCCCTAGCCCCATCGTTGGCTTCGTGCCTGCATACATACATGTGTGTATACTGCTGGCATGGTTATCGGCCTAGCATCCGAAAAGCAAGTGTTCGGCTGGTACACTCGGGCACTATAGCTCGACTGATTTTGGATGATTTAATAGTGGAGAATAAGCTGAAACAATCCGAAATCAGAACAGCCGAACACGCTCCCCTATGCAGGTCGCGCACTATACCGACGGCGATTGAATTGCAGTTATTATCCGGATGCTCTATCGTGATGGCAAAGATAGCTGTCGATCGGTGGCCTCATCAGGCTCGATCTCCCTTCAGATCCGCGGATTGCAAGTGACCGCGAGAGGCACCGTCGAGGCCGAGGGGCATCCCGAATTTTTTACAATTTGGTCTTTTTTTTTTTTTTGAAAGTTTCTCACGAATAGACTCCTGGCAGAAAAAATTCAAAAAATGGACCCTTAGCTCGGCGCCAGAGTGACTGGCGCCGAGCTAGGCGCCAGCGTCTCTGGCGCCGAGCTGCCGGGCACGGTGCACTAGTAAAGAAACGGGCTATACTCCCGGTTCTCAACCCCCTTCAGTACCGGTTTTGGAACAGGGAGCACCAATCCGGGACTAAAGGGCCCCTCCTTTAGTCCCGGTTTCGCGCCCAGTCCCGGTTGGTAATACCAACCGGGACTAAAGGGGCCTCCCGGCTGGCCACGGTCGGCCGCACCTTTAGTCTCGGTTGGTATTACCAACCGGGACTAAAGATTTTTTTTTCTTTTTTTTTGTTTCTATTTTCAATTGATGATTCGTTTTGGTTTTCGAATACGCATTCTACGTTGCTACTATTATACGTATTCTACACGTTTATAATATTCGAACATTTTGTACAGACTAAAGTATGAAACTAACGTATATATTACATGCATATACATATATCGTTATTTTATGTACATATAATATGTATATATATATATTACAAATAAAGCTTGCATTGTATATTCTATCATATCCTTGGGATAACAAATTCACTACATCTGGTTTGGCTTTCATGTTTTGTTCACGTCATTGTAGAACTCGTCGGCGGGGTTTAAGACATGGTCATTAAGAAATCCTGCTATGGTCTCTTGAATTGCTTTCAGTTGGTCACGTCGTATGACTTTTTCCTTCAACCATAGAGTCTTCAATAAAAGTTAAAGAAAAAGTATTAATATATATATATATATATATATATATATATATATATATATATATATATATATGTTGGTCACGTAATTACTTATATATATGAGCAATAAAAGAAATTGTGAATATATGAATATATTTATATAACGTACTTTCAGGTTCTCTTTAGGAGTTCTTTTTGAGTACGCCATGATGAACTCGCAAACATAGTATTCCGCAGTAGTTATTCCCCTGTTCTTGCCTCAGAACCCACTTTTACGAGAAAAAAGATCTGGTGAATTGAAAGCATGCATGGTGTTAATTGAATTATATACATATAAATGTAGCTAGTACTTACTTTATGTGCGATTACATCTAGTGGCGCTTTGCAATGTTTCATGTGGTGTTCCTTAATGAAACTTTTCCAAACACCGCGTCCAATAAAATAAAAAATTAAATTGGCCTTTAATAATTGTTGCAGTTAAGAGATCGGGGTATATATAGTTGCTAGAGAGAGCAAATTACCCTTGGATAATATCTATCATGTCTTGGTACTCTGTTTGCTCTTTTCTTAACGAGTCTAAGATTCTCAACCGACTATTGGCCATATCGATGACCATCAATATCCAGTGATTGCTGTATATGTTTTTATACATAAATATGATCGACATTAACTAGAGTCAACATATGTATATATGGGAGATAGCTTAGCTAGTAAGCAAATAATTGAACAAATGTCCATATGATCGACATTAATTATTTAACACTGACTTGAAGTTGTAGGGGAATAATATGTCCTTGTTTTGTTGGTTCACTAAGAACCTCATGAGATTTTTCTCGAGTTTAGCTTTCCATCCAGGCGGAGGATCAGGGTGTTTGAATACGACATTTGGATCAACGAAATCAACATCATTATCCTTTCTCTTTCTGAGTTCTGTCATCTCATATCTGCATATATAAAAATATAGTGTGAGGATATATAATTTATATATATACATGGAGCTTTATATATACACACTTTAATAGTAGAAAATAATCACACTTACAAACAATAGCAGCTAATGAGACTTTTGTCGAGAGAGTCCAGGTGGCATAGTTGGTGTAATTCTTCAAACTCGACATATATAACGTCATCGCCACGAAAGTAATGTTGGTTTCTAACTCTGACAGTAACAAAGGCCTCTCCCCGTTTACACGCCGCCATGTACCACTTGTTTAGCAGGTACATTTGCGTACCCAGTTCACCCAAGGCCTCAGGGTTGTATAGACTCTTTCATATTCAAATTTCTTCCAAGGATCCACTTTCGGAGCAGATGGTCCTTCAACGAGCACTTGGGCAAGGTCCAAACCAGTTTCCTCGTAAAACCGAGCCAGCTCCTCAAAATCGACGTCTAAGTCTAAGTTCGAACCATATTCATTACGAACGACAAGAGGGGGGACTGATTGTTGCGATTGTTGTCCGAGTTGTGCAACACCTTTCCCTGGTCTAGTCTTTTTCTGCGCCGCCTCAAATGACTTGGTGAGAGCAGTCGTAGTCCGATTTTGGCCGGGTCTTTTGAGATTCCCGCTTTTTCTGGTCCACCTTCTTTCTTAGAAGATCTGGAGCTAGGTACAAATACGATTTCTCCGGGTTCTTCCTCGCTTCTCGTTGCTTTTTTACATTTTTGAAGAAACTTTTCACATCTTTTTGTACTGCATCCTTTAATTCTTTTTCACTTTTCTCATAAGGCAATTTTTGGGGAATAACTGGATTAGATGAGGCTTTCTTCTTTGCCGGCTGGTGGGACAACGACTTTGTTTGCGAGGCGGACCTCTTAGGAGCTGGCTTCCTCTTAGTCATCAAGGGAGGCGGGGCAGCCGTTGGAGGCGTTGGAGACCTCCTTGGAGGCGTTGGAGACCTCCTTGGAGGTGGCGGCGGTGGCGGTGTTGCCACCTGACTGCCCGGAGCACTATGATGATCTGGAGATTGAATAATTGGACTTAGGTTGGCGAAGGCCCTGCTGTGTGAGTACAAAAAAGAATAATTAGGTATAAGAAATTGTTATTATTAATCATACATGTCAATACAAAGTTTGTGAAAAAATTGTTTCGTTCACTTTTGTCCGCACCTATTGTCTGCCAGTTGAGGAAGCGGCGGTGGACTAGAGACCCCGGGAATAATGATGTAGCGCTTGCGCCATAGTATGAATGTCTTCTCTGCTTCTCCTAGAGTCTTCTCCCCATCACCTCCTGGAATGTCAAGAGGCAGATCACTAAAACCTTTATTAACTCTATCCACTGAGACGCTAACATATCCAGATGGTATTATTGCCCCATGGATTCTTGGTGTCTTGGTAGGATCTGGAGGAGAAAAAACACCGAGAGCCACCATGATTGTGGCATTCTCTTTTGGAATATGTAGCTCACATGATGTAAACGGTGCAGTGATGTCATCCACGGGGAAACATAGCATTACGTCATCTTGATTTGGCAACTCCGTGGAAGCGCAGCTGCTTTTCAACTGATCAGGGGGGTAATATTAATGTTCATTCCTGGCTTTGATGCCTGCCTCTGGGCACTCATTGCTATTTGCACTTGCTTTATGATTTCGTCATGCATTCTAGCTTGCATGTCTTTTTCGCGCTCTTGTGCTTGAAGCAATGCCTCCCGTGACTCACGAACCAATTCCTCCAACCTGCTGATCCGCGCTGCATCCTCATCCTTCCTTCTCTGCCGGCTTCTGTAGGTATCTCTGTCATCAAGAAAACCATGCTCCCAAGAAATATTCCATCCTAAACCTCTCGTTCGGCCACTGTGTTCAGCGGTCCCGAGGGCATACGTCAGTTCATCCTTCTCTCTATTGGGCCTGAACGCACCAATATTTTTAGCTTGTAGAGCATAAGAAAATCTTTGTGTTGCTCTTTCGAGTTTTGGGTCATGAACCATCTTCCCGGTCTCTAGGTCCAGTCTTCCCCCATGAGTGAAAAACTAATTCTTCGCGCGTTTGGGTCAATTGAGTGATTCTGGTGTGATACCCTTGGCAAGAATGTCCACTTCTATTTTTTTCCTACTTGGGAATGGCAGTCGCGTAGCCACCTAATCCCATGCCATGGTGGTATACCTTCTGTCGGGCATTATCTTGGTTCCTTCTCACCCGTTCCTCACCCTCTTCCGTTGTCTTGTACTATACAAAATCATTCCAGTAGGGCCTCAACTTCGCGAGCGGGCCACTAGTATTGAAATTGGGCGTTACGTTCTTCTTGACGTATTTCGTGTATAGGGATTTCTTCCAAGTCTGAAATTGTGTGGCCATCTTCTTCATAGCCCACTTTCGAACTAGTTCCTTCAATTCATCATCGTTGATAGCATCATAATCATCCGCTTGCAACGTGAAATGTTGAAGGATATCATCCCAAATTAAATTCTTATCAAGATCAGAGACAAAACTAACATGAGGCTCGTTGATCTTTTGCTTCCATTCACGGGCACTGATCGGAAGTCTGTCTCTTATAAGGCACCCATAGTGTTGCACGAATTTCTTTGCATGTGGACCAAGTGGTTCGCCTGTCTCGATATTGAATTCCGATATTATGTAGCGCCCCTCCAATGACTTTTTCGGACCTCGAATTTTTTTGCTTTTCCCCATTGTGGTCGTCGATCCAGAGGGCTACGTATAAAAAAGAATAAATCAATATCATGTGTACACATAATAAATGATAGATATTCAAATATATATATATATAATATTCAAATATATATATAAATATATATACCTCGCGTATTTTCTTGCATAATATTTTCTTGGTTATCTTCAAGAGCCAGGTATTGAGTCCCGTCATCTACATCCTGCGGGTCACCATCGGCAAATTGAGTGCCGGTGTTGATAATATTCATCATTTCTTCATCCATGTTGTCTCTCGGGGCAGCCATCTAGCTTTTACACCACCAGATATATCTATAAAAAATAAAAAACTATATCTATAAAATGAACTCCTGCAAGACGTGCCACCTCAAGGATAGTAACATTTGTAAAAATCATTTCTGTATCTGTACTAGTGATATAATCTAGCATAAGCCTTATTTAAGTGCCTAGCTGTTTGAAGGGGAAATCTTAACTGACAAAGTTTGGCATTTTCATGGCCGTGCCCATGGTCATCGTGTTCTCGTCTTTTACTGCGGCAGGTAAGTAATTCACATGATATTTCCACAGATTAATAGAGAGAATGGGAGTGTACACACATAATAATCGTTTATCGTTTATATTTATATATATACTACGTAGCGTGTATATCGGGTACAGTGATTGACAGACTACTGCGACTATATCAGGACGTGTGAATATAAATAATCATCCGTACTAGTTGACATTGCTTACGTGATCATCTCGGCTAGCATTTCTCCACCGGACGGCACCATACTTGCCACAGAAGAGCTCCGATTCTACGAGGAAGGGAACACGGTCTTCCACGACCGTTGTCGCTCTCCCTCGTAGAATCAAAGCTCCTCCTTAACGTCCGTTTCCGCTCGGCAGAGAACATGCTCGCCGAGATGAACACGGTCCGCAAGTTCAACTAGTACGGTTTTTCTATAATTTTCTAACTAGTCGTCATAAGCTACAGCCCAAAAAGGAGGAAACGACGAGACACCGGGCCGCGCCCGTGCTCCACTGAGCTCGATGGCTCAGTGCAAAATCGCATTACAAGATTGCCAGCACGAGGGCTCGGCACACGCATCCATCCGATTACAAAAGGTTGGAGCAATTAATCCATCATAAACGGTATATGGTGGCGGCGGTGGCTCACATCCAAGGTGTCAAACGCGAGGTCCAGCTCCTGCAGCCAAAAAAAACATGTTAGACTTTACTAAAAAAACATGTTACAGAAGTATGCACCAATTGCAAAGGCTAGAAAATATAGCTAATCACATCAATTTTAAATGAGTACTCAGAAGTAAAAAAAACTAATCCATATTGTACAAAGGCAAAGGCAAATGTACAAACAACAATAAATACTACCATACCAATGGAAATGGACAAGGAGGCAATTGTTTCTCTACTGGCATCAAATGACAGTATAAGGTAGCGGTGATAGTATAATAACAAAAATTAATATGATATAACAGGCAAGCACTGGCATCAATGATAGAAGGTAGCATTTATAACACTGTAATGTTAGGCTATTGAATCAGGTCCGTAGCTCGGCCAAAATCCAGCGATCCTGTCCTGCTGATCACGTCGTCGGCGTCTCGCTGACGGCCACAGTTTCTAGGACCAATTGCAAAGGCTACTAGCTAGCACCAAATCGAAGCGATACATTCATTGAGCAATGGCACTGAACGAGTTGGCCATACAGAGCTGAGAGTGCAGAGGAAGAGGGAGACCGGGCCAAACCTGGAAACCTTGAAGAATCTTGAACCGCTTGGGGGCGAGGTGGGCCGGGGACGAGGACGACGCGAGGCGTGCGGATGGCCGGCCGGAGAAGAACAGCGTGTGCGTGTGGGGCCGGTGACAGCGTGCGCGCGTGACGAGGCGAGGCTAGGGTGGTCGCCTGGGGGCGGCGGCGCTGCTAGATCGATCTGGTGGAGAAGATGAGGCGACGGCGTGGCGCAGACAGAGAGGAAGAGAACTAGGGCGTGGTTTATATAAGGGGGACCTTTAGTCCTGGTTTGAGCTACCAACCGGGACTAAAGGTTCTTTACTCCCGGGCGATTGTTAGAACCGGGACTAAAGGTCTGAGCTTTAGTCCCGGGTGTATCCACGGCCCGAGAGTAAAGTGTATTTTGGCGGGCCGTGAAAACTGCAACCCATCTTTAGTAGTCCCGGGTGATGGTAAGAACCGGGACTAAAGGTTCTTTAGTCCTGGGTTATAGTTACAACCGGGACTAAAGGTCTGACCTTTAGTCCCGGGTGGTTGGTCCACCCGGGAGTAAAGGTGGGCTGCAGTTTGGCTTCCGCCAGTTTGTAGAAGTTTTTCCTTCTTTATATATTTCTTTTATATAAATATGCAGAGAGTTTTTCCTAGTAAATAAAATATTAGCAAAAAAATTACAAAAAGAATTCCCGGACCTGGTTTTGCATTATTGTACATATTTATACGGTAAAACTCTTTTGTTTTACCGTATAAATATTTAACATAGTGTTAATAATAATCATAATTTTCACCATGCAAAAATGTACTACTTAATTAAAATCATTAAAACTATTGCTTTTCGACAGGAAATTAGTTTTCACATCTTATTAACGTTGATCATTTGTTTTTTCATCACACATTCTCCACAGGAAATCAATCGTTAAGTAGACAATTCATTTAAATCGTAGAAAATATGAATACACGACAGAAATATGAATACACTATATATATCAAGCGGGCACAGTAGTGAACTTCTTCTTAACGTATATCCCTTGGTTATGATCGCGCCATAACCATGGAGTGTCCTCATCATTTAGCTGGATGCTTGGGTCTTTGTTCACTGTGAAGGGTGGAATTCGGTCATCCTTTTCATAATCTTCTGATATGTCTGACTTGTCTTCAATTCTGACGATGTTTCTTTTCCCTGAAAGAACTATATGGCGCTTTGGCTCATTGATTGGGTCGTTGTTGTTTTTCCCTCTCTTCGGTTTTGTAGACTTGTCCTTGACATAGAACACCTGATTCACATCCTTGGCAAGGACGAACGGTTCGTCTTTGTACCCAATATTGTTGAGGTCCACGGTTGCCATTCCATACTGGTTGTCGACTGCTACCCCGCCTCCAGTCGCCTTTACCCATTGGCACTTGAACAAAGGTACCTTAAAAGTAGGTGCATAGTTTAGTTCCCATATCTCCTCTATGCGGCCATAATATGTTTGCTTATTTCCACTAGGGTCGGTGGCATCTATGCGGACACCACTGTTTTGGTTGGTGCTCCTTTTATCTTGGGCTACTGTGTAAAATGTATTCCCATTTATCTCGTACCCTTTGTATGTGAGGATATGCCACGATGGCTGCCTAGCCAACAAATACAGTTGCTCATCAATACTCTCATCACCCTGAACATTCTTTTCACAACCAGTCGCTGAAAGTTTCCATGTGCTGACGCGTAATCCAAGCTTCAGACTTCCCTGAAAACTCGGATTGGAGCAACTCTTTATGTGTCTCGATATACGGATCCACCAAGGAGGAGTTTTGTAGAACTGTGTAGTGTGCTTTATTAAAATAATTGTCCTGCGTACCAATATATGTTTTCTTCCCTAGTGTCCCCTTTCCACTTAGTCTCCCCTCGTGTCGCGATTCAGGAACACCAATCGGGTCAAGGTCGGGAATAAAGTCAACACAAAACTCAATGACCTCCTCTGTTCCATAGCCCTTGGCGATGCTTCCTTCTGGCCGAGCACGGTTGTGAACATATTTCTTTAGGACTCCCATGAACCTCTCAAAGGGGAACATGTTGTGCAGGAACACCGGACCGAGAATGCTAATCTCCTTGACTAGGTGAACTAGGAGGTGTGTCATGATATTAAAGAAGGAAGGAGGGAACACCAACTCAAAGCTGACAAGACATTGAACCACATCATTCTGTAGTTTAGCTAGATCCATTGGATCGATTGCCTTCTGAGAAATTGCATTGAGGAATGCACATAGCTTCACGGTGGCTAGACGTACATTTGGAGGTAGAATTCCTCTTAATGCAACTAGGAAGCAATTGCGTCATGAGCACGTGGTAGTCATGGGACTTTAAGTTTAGAAATGTCTTCTCTGGCACATTTATTATACCCTTTATATTCGAGGAGAATCCAGATGGTACCTTGATGCTTGCTAGGCATTCAAACATGATTTCCTTCTCTTCTTTGCTAAGAGTGTAGCTGGCAGGACTTAAGTAATGGCGTCCATCATCTGTCTTCTCTGGATGTAGGTTGTCTCAGTTCTTTCAAACATCGTAGGTCCTGTCGTGCTTCAAGTGTGTCCTTAGGCTTCCCATACACACTCATGAAGCCTAGCAGGTTCACATAAAGATTCTTCATCAAGTGCATCACGTCGATCGCGCTACAGGACCTCTAGGACTTGCCAATAGGGTAGCTCCCAAAATATGGACTTCTTCTTCCACATGGGTGCAGTGACCGTCGGCGTCGTTCGGAATAGGTTCGCTGCCATGTGCCTTTCCAAATACTACTTTCACATCCTTGACCATATTGAGTACATCCTCACCAGTTCGGTTGCCCGGCTTGGACTGGTGGTCTGCCTTACCTTTAAAATGCTTGCCTTTCTTTCTTAGGGGGTGATTCGTAGGAAGAAATCGACGATGGCCAAGGTACACGACCTTTCGACATTTTTTCAAGAATATACCTTTAATGTCATCGAAACAGTGTGTGCATGCATTATATCCCTTGTTTGATTGTCCTGAAAGATTACTTAGAGCAGACCAATCATTGATTGTTACGAACAACAATGCTCGCAGGCCAAAGTGCTCCTGTTTGTGCTCATCCCACGCACGTACACCTGGTCTGTTCCACAAAAGTAGAAGTTCTTCAACTAGTGGCCTCAGGTACACATCGATGTCGTTGCCAGGTTGCCTTGGGCCTTGGATGAGCACTGGCATCATAATAAACTTACGCTTCATGCATAACCAGGGAGGTAGGTTGTAGATACATAGAGTAACAGGCCAAGTGCTATGACTACTGCTCTGCTCCCCGAAAGGATTCATACCATCCGTACTTAAAGCAAACATTAAGTTTCTTGCGTCATTTGCAAACTCCGGGAATTGTCTATCGATTGCTCTCCACTGGGACCCATCAGTAGGGTGTCTCAACATATTGTCTACCTTACGGTCTTGTTTGTGCCATCGCAATAACTTTGCATGGTCTTTGTTTCTGAACAAACGTTTCAAGCGTGGTATTATAGGAGCATACCACATAATCTTGGCAGGGATTTTCTTCGTGGGACGTTCGCCCTCAACATCACCAGGGTCATCTCGTCTGATCTTATACCGTGATGCATGACATACCAGGCATGCATCTAACTTCTCGTACTCCTCGCCACGGTAGAGGATGCAGTCATTAGGACATGCATGTATCTTCTGGATTTCCAATCCCAAAGGGCAGACTACCTGTTTTGCTTCGTACTGTAGTGACGGGCAATTCATTATCCTTTGGAAGCATCTTCTTTTGGATTTTCAGTAACTCCCTAAATCCTTTGTCAGATACACCATTCTTTGCCTTCCATTGCAGCAATTCCAGTGTGGTACCCAACTTTTTCTAGTCCCGCATCACAAGTTGTGTATAGCAATTTCTTGTGATCCTCTAGCATGCGCTCGAACTTGATCTTCTCCTTTTCACTTTCGCATTCTCTTTGTGCGTCACGAATGGCCTGACCAAGATCATCAGCGGGCTCATCTTCTGCCACTACCTCTTCTTCAGCTTCCCCCATTACAGTATCATTGAAGGCACCATATTTAGCAATAATGTCATCATCGTCCCATTGTTCTTCTTTACCTTCTTCCATTACAACCCCGGTTTCTCCGTGCTTCGTTCAACAAATATAGTTTGGCATGAAACCTGACTTCAACAAGTGTGAATGAAGACTCCTTGAGCTAGCATATTCCTTCAAATTCTTACATATGACACATGGGTAGCACATGAAACCATCGCGTTTGTTTGCCTCGGCCACACGTAAGAAAGAATGTACGCCCTCAATGAACTCATGGGAGCGGCGATCAGCATTGTACATCCAATGCCGGCTCATCTACATTACATGACATACATACCATATTAAAACATAGAACATAATTAGTTAATTATACGACATGCATGCCACCACACAAGGTATTAATTTATGAAAGTCTCGCTACAATGTAGACAATCCCAACTACCACTAAAAAAACTAAAGCTAAAATGCACTTCAGCAGCATAAGGATTTCACGACCAATCCCAACTAAAACAGACAGATCATGCGTTTGTTCAACATCTATGGGCTTCTTCCACAGGATCACTGCCTCATCAGCCGCCGTAGCCGCCCGTGCAAGAGAGTTTTGCACGTGTTCAACATACTCTTCGTCCCTAGTACCAGCCTAAACATCCAGTGCCATCCCACTGAAAATTAAAACAAAAAATTAGAACTTTAATTACAATCATCATGAAAATAAGTATAAATTAACCATAATCATCAAATGCGACAAAATAACTCACATTGCGATCCTGGACACTTGTAGAAGATACGGTCCTTGTTGGGACACTCCTTCCTCACCCGGTACTCCATCACAATCTTCTCCTCACACTTACCGCAATGCAATGAGAGGAAGATCCGGCCTCAGTCGCTTTGTAACACGATGAGAGGCCGAGGACTCAGAAGCAGTTGCCATCTACTCTCTATACTCATTTTTAATATAATATAAATTTCTCATTTTATAAACAAATAAAATTAAAAAAACTCTAAAATTCTCTATATCTCTAAAGCATGAAGTGTGCTATGCTTGCTAGAAATGAAAGCTCAATACTAGTTTTGAATAACTACTTTAACCTTCCTTCATCCAAATACGCAAACTTTAAAGTGATTTTGAGCTTAAATGACTTATAAATAAAAAAAATCTACCATAAAAAAAACCATATATATCTACTCCATAAAATGAAATAAGCTACTGATGAAACACGAGAGTATAAAGTTGGTAACCTTTAGAACCGATGGAGGAATGGAAGAAATCTTGTGATATACCGGTGATGAGGAAGAAGAGAGGCCGACGATGAAGCAAGAACACTGAGCTCGAAGTGGCTCGGGCTCGGGGAGAAACAAGGGCTATATAGGAGGGTACCTTTAGTCCGGGTTGGAGACAGAAACCGGGACTAAAGGTCCCTTTCTAGTCCCGGACAGAGCCTCCAGCCGGGAGTAGACTTTTACTCCCGGTTGGAGGCAAGAACCAGGAGTAAAAGTTAACCTTTAGTCCCGGTTGGTAGCTCCAACCGGGACTAAAGGTCCCCTCCAGCAAAAGCCTGGCGCAGTAGCCGTTGGGCAGGGACCTTTAGTCCCGGTTGGAGCTACAAACCGGGACTAAATATCTCTCTAGTCCCGGACGCGAAAAATACCGGGACTAAAGCCAATTTCGAGCTGGATCAAAGATCGTTTCTCTACTAGTGGTGGATGGCCTGCTAGGGAGCTCGGCGCCAGTCACTCTGGCGCCGAGTTTCCTGCCATCTAACCTCGGCCACCCTCCCTGCTCGAGCATTCTTCCTCTTCTTTCTCCTCCCTCTCGGGTTTTCTCTCTCCACACTTCACCCTACCTCACGAATCGGCATATTGGACCTTGGAAACCTTGATTTGATCCGTAGATCTTCGAGAGCAAGGTATCCTCGCTCCTCTCCTAATTTTTTTCGCATCGATTCGGTATGTATTAGTCGGATTTTTCAACATTAGAATCGTCATTAGTTAGGGTTTCATTCTATCCCTCAGTAGTTGTATTATACAACTATAGGATGATCCCAATACGTGGAAAAGCTAGCAAACCTAGGCGCATGTAGTTATGTTATGGGTTCGTTGTTGTGCGTCAAATGGGAAACCCTAGGTTTAGGGTTTAATGTTAAATGCTTGCGGTTCTTAGAACGAAATCGGTTGTATTGTAGTTATGGTTCTCATTGATATTTATTTGTGATGTTTTGATTAATGTTTGTTAAATTACATCCTGTTTTTTTAGATGCAAGAAATGTTTCGGGAGGAGTTTTGGTGAAAACAGGGTCATCACTAAATCAACTAACTGAGTCATATATATCTCACTATGTTTCGGGAGGAGTTTTGGCGAAAACGGGAGTGAGTGGCGCCGAGCTCGGCGCCAGAGTGACTGGCAGCCGAGCTCCCTGGCAGGCCATCCACCATGCCCGGCAGCTTGGCGCCAGAGACGCTGGCTGCCTAGCTCGGCGCCAGTCACTCTGACGCCGAGCTAAGGGTCCTATTTTCTAAATTCTTTTCGCTAGGCGTCTATTTGTGATAAACTTTCTAAAAAAATGATCAAATTGTAAAAAATTCGGAGGGGCATCATCACGTACGTCTGCGGCTGCCCCGGTGCCTGCACCTGCATCCTGGCAGTCGGGTTCGGCCGGCCAGTATTAGTGCTGGCTACCAGTTTGTTCGTTGCGTACACACTACGTCCAATAAGTGTCGTCCGGTTACGTTGTTGCCGCTGGCTTGCCGTGCGTGTGCTTTCGATCTGTGGGTATAATTTCCCTTGTCTGTTGACAGCTAGCGTTTATGTCCAGACCTCTGAAAATAAAAAGAAAAATGATTTCCTTTTTTCCTCCCTCCCTTCCTTTCTTTCAGCCTGCTGGCCCTAACCCCCGCCAGCCCGCTCTCCTTTCTTCCCTCCCCTCCTCCCCTTCTCCGCTGTTGGGCCAGCCCAGCCCGAGCCGGGTGAGGACGCATCGAGCCGTTGCCATCCTTCTCTTCTCCTCTCGCTGACAGCCCGGACCCACCTATCAGCACCGCCTCCCACCTCCCTCCGAGTTCGGACGCGTGGCGTTGTGGCCTGAAACCGCCCCGCTCATCGCGACGTGGGAGCGTCGCTCCACGCCCTGCGCCTCTTTAAATAGGAGGATAGACCCCGCCGCTGCCCCCTGCTACTCTCAACAGCAAAGACGCCCTCTCTCGAGTCCACAGCAACCGCCGCAGTGCCGCCGGATCCGCCGCACCCGCTCCGCCGTTCCTGTCGCCTCGCTGCCGCAATTCGGCCTTCGCCATGCTTCTCCATGCCGTAAGGAAGCTGAGAGGCTATTCGTCCATTGCTTTTTCACTCTGTGTTACTCATACGCTCTCACTGGACTTCGCAGAGCCGCACCGTCCGCCCCTCCGCGTACTCTTCACTTGAGCTTGAAAGCATGAATGGAGAGGGGGTGAGAGCCTCTATTTATAGGTGGAGATGGAGGAGGTGCCATGTCAGCGATCCAGTAGCTCCTTCACCTCAACCCTTGGATGGAACTGACCTTGAACCACCATTTGATCAAGGGTGGAGATTGCTTGAGATGCATGGAGGCTCCACCTTCTAGAAGCTTGTCCCACTGATCATAGTGGAGGTTGGTTGCTGTAGAAATGTAGTCACGTTGGTTTTGCTTCCTTGTGGGCCCTTGGATTCATGTATGTTGATCTTGAGCCATTGAGAGAAAACACAAAGTGAATCCAAGGGTGGATATTCACTTTGGGAAGCTTCACATGGATCATGGCCAAATGTGAGGGCTGGTGGGCCCCATTGGGGGGGGGGGGGGGGTCGGCCAACCCCACTGCGGTGGGTCCACAGGCTCAGAGTTCTCCAGTTTGTAATGTTCTGCATAAAAATACATCCAAGTACAGGTGGAACTTGTTATTGATAAAATATGCTCATATTGTCCCTTTGGTTCCGAGGCTGTGGACGGTGTTTTGAGTATGTATATTTATGACATTTTCACCGTCAACACAAGACACTCTGTGGGATGCTCTCTCATATCATGCCATTGGCGTAAGTATCGATCTGTTTCACTAAGTCGATGTTTTGGGGGTTATTTGGTATTCTTTGTTTTTATTTTGCTCATTCTAAAGTGGTGGCACATTTTCGCTGTAGAACAAGATCATTAGCCGTTCCATCGCCCAACAGACCGTCCTTGCACAAAGAAAGCTCCTCGATGAGATCAAGGGCAAGGAGGAAAAGATGACTTTGGTCGGGGAGGAGGTTAACAAAGTCACTGCCGATTGTGATGCAAAGAGCATTGAGATCGAGACTTTGAAGAAACGACTTGTTGAGATGGAGGCTTCAAAAGCCAAGGCTGAGGTTGCGAAGACCCAGGCTAAGGAAAAAGGCTGAAGGCCGAGAAACTTTGCGCATCCGAGGTGGCCAAGCTTCATGACATGACCTCCTTGGTTTGCCTTCTGCCTTAGTTTTATTGGGCAGGAAGGGGCCGTTCTCGATGAGGATGGGTGTGATGTCTGGTCTTTCTTGATGTGGCTTTCCTTGGAGGCGTTCGAGCTGTGTAACTCCTTTCAGGTGGTTAGGGAGATGGCGTCAGTCATTTTGCTCCATGCCATATGCCTGGATCTTCTGGACATGGGGTGCGATCACATTGGGGGCCTCAAGGTCCAGAGCTTTGAGCGCTATGACCGAGTTTCCTCGGTGGAGAATGAAGCCAGCCCCGACTTCTACTTGAAGTTCTGGCCCCTAAGAGGAGGCAAATTCATGGCTTGTAAGGCTGCGGCATCCTTGAAAGAGATATGGTTTCTGCTTCTTTGTTTTCGTGCGTTGTATTTTAGTTGTTTCTTGAATCTAAATCCGTCCTATTTAGGAGGTGAAAAAGAAAGAGGCATCATGAAGGTCAAGGATCACTTTGCTGAAATGCACCGTAGGGTGGCTGAAGAGGAAGCTCTTTCAGCAAAAGAAGGAGCGGGTACCACCACTTCCGGGGAGGCGGGTGTTGGATATAACCTGGGCTTAGGCCCATATAATATTTAATAAATCAAATAAAACTCTATGGTGCGTAACATTATGCGTTGTCTGGTTTAATACCATACGGGATTTTGACTGAACGTTGACTCAGCTTATATGGTTGGAAATTATTCATCTAAATTGAGAAGCTGGGAAAAGGATAAAGGCGTGCCACACGCGCAGCGCCGCCGCCGCCGGCCGGGCCGTGGGCCGTGGCGGGCCGGCGTGGCCAGTCTTTTGCCACTTAAATCCACATGATAGTTTCGCTCCTTGATGGAATTAACTGCGTTAGGTACCATCCCTTCCGCTTCCCGTCTCCTGGGATTCTCCGCTGCATTCTCCTTCCCCTGTCGCAGCGATATATCCTGTCCTCCGTCAGTCCAGACGTGACCCCCGCAACCGTTCCCGAGAGAATCCACATCTCCGCAGCTCTCTGTCTTCCCCGTCCTGTTCCTCTGCGCGCACGGAGTAGCGGGAGAGCAGGTGCCTCCGGAACCCTCGTCCGCTGGAGAACCTTGCACGTGGTGCGCGGCGATTAGGTTTTTGGGGAGCGATCCGCGACTGCTCGTCCAGATCCCGTCTTCTTCCCGGTGATTGCCCACGGAACCGCAAGCTGTCTCCTTCTTGGTGATCCGTTCGTGGGACTTGCACTGCGAACATCATCCTGCACCGACTATGGTCCGCGACTTCGAGCAACGCACTATGTCGACTAGTGCGAATGGAGCCTCCGATGCCCTCGGCATGGGACCCTCTGCTGCTCTAGAGTTCATAAGAAATATACACATGCACATATATGCCGTCACAAACCTGCTGATATTATATTTCTGGATTAAACTGATAATGAAAATGCCTAAATTTCTAACAATCTAAAAACCTAATGTTAGGCAATTTTCTGTCAGTGGTTTTGCTGCTGCGTTGAAGCCAAATAATTTTGATGGTAAGAATTTCATGATATGGTGTGCAAAGATGGTATTGTGGTTGACTGCGATGAACTGCTTTCACGCCGCACAGGGGAAGCCTAAACAGTTTACTCCTGAGGAGGAGAAAAAGTTCTTGGCTGCCGATAACCTGTTTCGAGGCACCGTGATTAGTGCACTTCATCCCAAATATGAGAAAAACTACATATCTTGCATATCAGATAAAGAGTTATGGGATGCTCTTGAGGCAAAGTTTGGAGTTTCTGATGCTGGCAGTGAGCTATACCTTATGGAGCAGCTGTATGACTATAAAATGGTTGAAAACCGTTCTATGGTCGAACAGGCTCATGAGATACAGGCGCTAGCGAAGGAACTAGAACATTTCCCATGTCTGTTGCCCGACAAGTTTGTGGCCGGCGGTATAATCGCTAAGCTGCCACCTTCTTGGAGGGATTTTGCTAGTTCTCTAAAACACAAGAGACAGGAGTTTAGCATGGCTGAACTTATTGGATCTCTTGATGTTGAGGAGAGGGCGAGAGCAAAAGATAACTATGGAAAAGGAGTTGAGTCTTCAACTGTCAATATGGTGCAGAAGAAAAACTCATTTGCATCTCGAAATAAAAAGAAGAAGAACATGCAAGTGAACAATAATGCAAAGCCTAAGCAAACTGCACAGTTCAAGAAGAAAAACAACAAGAAATATGGATGTTGCTTTGTTTGCGAGAGTGATGAGCATTGGGCAAGTGCGTGCCCAGACCGCAAATATAAGCAAGAAAAGAAATCAGCAAATGTGGTGATTAGCGAGACTGGAGGAGGAACATCTGGGTATGGTAATTCTTTACCCTTTGTTCTTTCAGTTTGTCTTTCACCTGAGTGATGGATGGACAGCGGTGCTAATATTCATGTGTGTGCTGATGTTTCTTTGTTTACTTCCTATCAGGCCGACAGGATTGGAGCCTTGTTGATGGGAAACGGTTCGCATGCGCGTGTTCTTGGTGCTAGTACAGTCGTTCTTAAGTTTACTTCAGGAAAGACGGTGCTATTAAAGAACGTGCAGCATGTCCCCTCCATCAAGAAGGATCTTGTTAGCGCTTCTCAGATGTGTCGCGATGGCTTTAAAATTGTACTTGAGTCCAATAAATGTGTTGTGTCGAGACATGGAATATTTGTTGAAAAAGGTTATGATTGCGAAGGCTTGTTCCACCTATCTTTGCTTGATGATGTGTGTAATAAAATGGTGAACAATGTTAATATTTCGGATGAGTCGAATATTTGGCATTCACGACTTTGTCACATTAATTTTGGCTGTCTCACGCGGCTTGCAAATCTGAATTTAATCCTGAAATTTAACTTAGTCAGAGATTCTAAGTGCCAAGTGTGTGTGCAATCGAAACAACCGCGCAAGCCTCACAAGGCTGCTGAGGCGAGGAACTTGGCACCATTAGAACTCGTTCATTTTGATTTATGCGAAATGAATGGTGAATTGACTAAAGGCGGTAGACGATACTTCATGACATTTATAGATGATTGTACTAGATTTTGCTACGTGTATTTATTGAAAGCTAAAAATAAAGCGTTGCATTATTTTAAAGTCTATAAAGCTGAGGTAGAAAATCAACTTGAGAAGAAAATCAAGTGTTTGCGGTCCGATCGCGGGGGAGAATATTTCTCAAATGAATTCTCTGAGTTTTGCGCGGTGCATGGAATTATTCATGAGAGGACGCCACCATACTCACCACAGTCCAATGGGATTGCAGAGAGAAAGAACCGCACTCTAACTGATTTGGTTAATGCCATGTTAGAGACTGCGGGACTATCTAAGGAATGGTGGGGTGAGGCTATATTGACAGCATGTCATGTCCTGAATAGAGTGCCCACAAAGAACAAAGAAATTACACCATTCGAGGAATGGGAGAAGAAGAGATTAAATATCACTTACCTGCGAACTTGGGGTCGTTTGGCAAAAGTGAAAGTGCCAATAAATAAAAAGCGAAAGCTTGGACCAAAGACTGTTGATTGTGTCTTTCTTGATTATGCTATTCACAGCGTGGGTTATAGATTTTTAATTATAAACTCTAGTGTTCCTGAGATGGCTGTTGATACAATCATGGAATCTAGAGACGCTATATTTTTTGAGAATGAGTTGCCCATGAAAAATGCACCTAGCACGACTGGTCATGAATTTATAATTCCAAATGAGCATGAAAATTTTACTCCGATAGAACAAACTGAAGAATCCTATATGCAAAATTCTGAGGAGGATGACATTATAGTCACAAGGAAAAGTAAGAGACAGAGGACTGTAAAGTCTTTTGGTGATAACTATATTGTGTACCTTGTGGATGACACACCAACGACCATTGAAGAGGCATATTCCTCTCCTGATGCTGACTTATGGAAGGAAGCAGTACGGAGTGAGATGGATTCTGTTATGTCTAATGGAACTTGGGAAATTGTTGATCGTTCCTATGGGTGCAAGCCTATAGGGTGCAAATGGGTGTTCAAGAAAAAGCTTAGGCCTGATGGTACTATCGAGAGGTACAAGGCAAGGCTTGTGGCCAAGGGTTATACCCAAAAGGAAGGTGAAGATTTCTTTGATACTTATTCACCGGTTGCCCGATTGACCACAATTCGAGTTTTGCTTTCCCTGGCAGCCTCTTATGGTCTTATAGTTCATCAAATGGACGTTAAGATAGCTTTCCTAAACGGAGAGTTGGTGGAGGAGATCTATATGGATCAGCCGGATGGGTTTGTAGCAAATGGTCAAGAAGGCAAGGTGTGTAAATTATTAAAGTCATTATATGGCCTAAAACAAGCTCCTAAGCAGTGGCACGAGAAGTTCGACAGAACTTTAATATCTGCTGGCTTTGTTGTGAATGAAGCTGACAAATGTGTGTATTATCGGTATGGTGGGGGTGAAGGAGTAATTTTGTGCTTATATGTTGATGACATACTGATCTTTGGATCCAGCCTCAAAGTGATCGAGGAGGTGAAGGGATTTTTAACTAATAATTTTGAGATGAAAGATTTGGGAGAGGCTGATGTTATTCCTAATATCAAGCTTCTGAGAGAAGGTGATGGTGGGGTAACTCTGTTACAATCCCACTATGTGGAAAAGGTGCTGAGTCGCTTTGGGTTTAGTGACTGTACACCTGCTCCTACACCTTATGACCCTAGTGTGCTATTGAGGAAAAATTGGAGAATAGCAAGGGATCAGTTGAGATACTCCTAGATCATTGGTTCGCTCATGTATCTTGCTAGTGCAACAAGGCCTGACATCTCATTTGTTGTGTGCAAGCTGAGCCGGTTTGTGTCAAACCCAGGAGATGATCACTGGCGTGCTCTTGAGAGAGTGATGCGCTATCTGAAAGGCACCATGAGCTATGGTATTCATTATACCGGACATCCAAAAGTGTTGGAAGGCTATTGTGATGCCAACTGGATCTCTGATGCAGATGAGCTTTATGCCACAAGTGGATATGTGTTTTCGCTTGGAGGTGGCGCTGTTTCCTGTAAGTCTTGCAAGCAGACTATCTTAACGAAGTCTACAATAGAAGCAGAACTCACAGCATTAGACACCGCTGGCTCTGAGGCCGAGTGGCTTCGTGATCTCGTTATGGATTTACCGGTTGTTGAAAACCCATACCGGCTATTTCTATGAACTATGATAACCAGATTGTGATTACGAAGGTTAACAGTTCTAAGGATAACATGAAGTCCACAAGGCATGTTAAGAGACGACTAAAATCTGTCAGAAAATTGAGAAACTCCGGAGTAATAGCGTTGGACTATGTTCACACGTCTAACAATCTGGCAGATCAATTCACTAAGGGTCTGTCACGCAATGTGATAGAAAGTGCATTGAGAGAGATGGGTTTGAGATCCACTTGAAATTTACTGTAGTGGTAACCTGTTCTATGTGATCGGAGATCCCGTGAAGTAGAATGGTGAAACAAGCTGGTAGTAAATTGTG
This sequence comes from Miscanthus floridulus, assembly GCF_019320115.1. Lineage (NCBI taxonomy): Eukaryota > Viridiplantae > Streptophyta > Magnoliopsida > Poales > Poaceae > Miscanthus > Miscanthus floridulus. The sequence continues at coordinate 7,440,015 of NC_089594.1, forward strand.
AGGAAAGATCCTTAATAAGGCTCATCTCTGATGCACATCTTTCCTATCTGTAAGGCATGTTGGTTTTACCTTAATGTGTTTCAAGTGGCTTGCTAAAGCAAAGTTGTTGTCCTACAGAACATCTTTTGAGGAGCACACCTATATGAGTCAAGCTGCTAGTCACAGTCTATGAGATCTGGGTGATCTCTAAATACTCATGAAAGGCACTAGAGTATGACTTCTATGCTTCAAATAGAGGGGATGCCTTATGCAGCCAAGTATCAGCTAAGGACTTTAGTGACATTAACCTAACACAAAACTGTCAATTCAAGGCTTAGTCCATTGTTCAGTTGTGACTTAGTGAAACTATTGTTCTAGATAGATGTTCAACTTAACAGTCTCCATCGAAACACTGGTATATAAAAGAAATGTGGTTCTGAGACTACTTTGTTATAAACCCTAGAGTTTGGTGGGGATTGTTGGATATAATATGGGCTTGGCCCATATAATATTTAATAAATCAAATAAAACTCTATGGTGCGTAACATTATGTGTTGTCTGATTTAATACCATACGGGATTTTGACTGAACGTTGACTCAGCTTATATGGTTGAAAATTATTCATCTAAATTGAGAAGCTGGGAAAAGGATAAAGGCGTGCCACACGCGTGCGCGCCACCGCCGCCGTCGACCGGGCCGTGGCCGTGGCGAGGCGGGCGGGCGGGCGGGCGGGCAGCGAGCGAGCGAGGGAGCGGGCGGGCGTGGCCAGTCTTTTGCCACTTAAATCCACATTATCACGGGAGTTTCGCTCCTTGATGGTGGAGGCGAATTGATTGCGTCAGTTACCGTCCCTTCCGCTTCTCGTCTCCTGGGATTCTCCGCTGCCTTCTCCTCCTTCCCCTATCGCAGCGATATATCCTGTCCTCCGTCAGTCCAGACATGACCCCCCCCCCCCCGCAACCGTTCCTGAGAGAATCTACATCTCTGCAGCTCTCTGTCTTCCCCATCCCGTTCCTCTACGCGCACGGAGTAGTGGGAGAGCAGGTGCCTCCGGAACCCTCGTCCACTGGAGAACCTTGCACGGGGTGCGCGGCGATTAGGTTTTTGGGGAGCGATCCGCGACTGCTCGTCCAGATCCCGTCTTCTTCCTGGTGATTGCCCAAGGAACCGCAAGCTGTCTCCTCATGGTGATCCGTTCGTGGGACTACACTGCGAACATCATATTGCACCGACTGTGGTCCGCGACTTCGAGCAACGCACTATGTCGACTAGTGCGAATGGAGCCTCCGATGCCCTCGGCATGGGACCCTCCGCTGGGTATAGTCTAATCTTTCTGATTACTGTATGTATCGATTTGTATGTCATCTATGCATGCTCTAGAGTTCATAAGAAATATACACATGCACATATATGCCGTCATAAACCTGCTGATGTGATATTTCTGATTAAACTGATAATGAAAATGTCTAAATTTCTAACAGCGGGTACTTCTCTGACGGTGCAGAAAGGGCTGTGCCTCCGCCTAGGGAACTGATGCAAAAAACACGGGCAGTTCTAATTTAGAGGTGTGAAGGCATTGTTGGGCTTTGTTTTTTTTGTAATCTTTGTTTTGGACTTGTAATTGATGTACTTACTCTGCGCAGGTTCTGGGTCTGGAGCTTGCACAGTGTTCAGAGATTGTTCCTGCTATTATTTGGGATGGTAATTTTTATGTTTCGGGTGCCTTGTGGGCTCAATCTCGATGTCGACATCCTTCACAAAATCTTAACGAGTACCTTACGAGTAAGCGCAGACGTTATGAGTAGAAGAACCGAGAAACTCTTTGGTTTTGGAGGACGTTTGACCGATTGGTACTTGAGAAGCATCACTGGAATTGTCTTGCCTAAAGGATAAATCATGGTGATATGGGGACTGATCACCTGAAGATCCCGAAGGATGAGCCTTGCGAGGAACTCCCTTTGTTGCAGCGTAAATGGTGCTACCGGATTCGGGAGCGTCCCCGAGAGGGAGATCCCAATGTATCGAGATTTCAAATTCTAAGGGCTAGCCCATTTTAGGCGGCGCTTGCTAATATTCATGATGAGATGTTCATTTAGTATTTCAGTTAAATTTTGTTTTTGATGGTGCGGCAGCGCGAGAAGGTTTGCCGTTATTTGTTTGCCCAATGACATGTGATGTGTTGTCTCCTCGAAGGGCGCCGTACCCCACTACCTTAGCACGAGGGTCGACTATTTAGGGTTGAGCCCCTTGCATGTTTTGCGAGAGGCACCGTCCCTCACTACCTTAGCATGAGGGTCAACTATTAGGGGTTGAGCCCCTTGCGTGTTTTGCGGGGCACCACCCCCCACCACCATAGTGCAAGAGGCGACTATTCGGGGTTGAGCCCCTTGCGTATATTTGTAAGGCACCATCACTACCGGAGACCGGCTCTTTGCCGAGTGCCAAGTGGATTGCCGAGTGTTTTTTTTGGGCATCTTTGCCGAGTGCAAAAAAAAAAACACTCGGCAAAAAAAAACATTCGGCAAAGAAGCTCTTTGCCGAGTGTTTTTTTGACACTCGGCAAAGAAGCTTCTTTGCCGAGTGTTTTTTTTACACTCGGCAAAGAAGCTCTTTGCCGAGTGTTTTTTTTGACACTTGGCAAAGAAGCTCTTTGCCGAGTGTCATTTTGAAGCAGTAAATTAATTCAAATGAAAAAGTTTTCAACTACAAAGTTGTATAACTCATATAGATGTACAATGTTTGTTTTGATCTTTTCTTCATATGACAAAGTGAAAGTAAATTTGTTCACAAATCTAACATATCTCTCTTGTAGTTTTTGAAACTACAAGAGAGATATATAAGATTTGTGAACAATGTTAGAACGACCATGTCGGATGAACAGATGACCAAACAACCAAAATAAACTTTGTAGATCTCGAAAAGTTATGAAACTTTGTAATTGGCAACTTTTTGATTTGAAATCATCTTGTCATGCAAAACTGTGTTTGAATTTCAAAAATTTAAAATTCGAACTTTTCAAACGACCTCGGATGGAAAAACAACCAAAATAAACTCTGTAGATCTCAAAAAGTTATAAACATTGTAGTTGGCAACTTTTTGATTTGAAATCATCTTGTCATGCAAAACTGCGTTTGAATTTCAAAAATTTGAAATTCAAATTTTGTAAACGACCTCGGATGGAAAAACTTCCTAAACTAAAAGTGTAGATCTCGAAAAGTTATGAAACTTTGTTGTTTACAACTTTTTTATTTGAATTCGTTTAGGGCCTCAAACAAGCAATTTACACTCGGTTTAGTATAATATGTGGGGAATCAAAACGGAATCTAGACATAGGTGGCAGTGTGGTGCAGTGGTTAGAGGAGGGGATGCGCGAGGGAGAGGTCGCCGGTTCGAATCCCGCCGGCCTCTAGCCGTGAATTTTACGCGAAAAATGTCGGAGATGGGCGGGCGCTCGGACGGTGGGGGCCTCCACCGATTAAAAAAAAATTCTCATTTTTCCCATTTTTTTCGGGTTTTTTTCGGTTTCCAACTTTGCCGAGTGTCGGGACACTCGGCAAAGGCTTTGCCGAGTGCCCGATAAAAGACACTTGACAAAGACGCCTTTGCCGGCCCATTTTTTGCCGAGTGCAAATTGGGCTTTGCCGAGTGCCCCTGATACTCGGCAAAGCCACTGAGTCCGGTAGTGTATCCCTCACTACCTTAGTGCGAGGGGTGACTATTTGGGGTTGAGGCCCTTGAGTATATTTGTGAAGCAGCCGCCCCCACCACCTTAGCGCGACGGGTGACCATTCGGTGTTGAGCCCCTTGCGTGTTTTGCGAGAGGCGCCAGTCCCTCCCTACCTTAGCGTGAGGGGCGACTATTCGGGGTTGAGTCCCTTGTGTATATTTGTGAGGCGCCGTCCCCCACTTCCTTAGCGCGAGGAACGACTATTTGGGGTTGAGCCCCTTGCATGTTTTGCAAGAGGCATCGTCCCTCACTGCCTTAGCGCGAGGGGCGACTATTTGAGGTTGAGCCCCTTGCTTATATTTGCGAAAGGTGATTCAATGAATTTATTTCCCACACATTGCAATGCGTTTTGTTACATGGTAATCTGTAACACTGTGGTTCTGTGCCTGTCTCAGGTCCTTCTTCTCCAGAGCAAGATTGCTCTCAGAGAGATTGATGGTCCAAGGCGACTTTGAGGATGCGATTGGGTTCGGTCCTAGTGGCCCTCAACTTCGGGAGTTGCTTTGCGAAAATTGGCAGGTTTTGTGTCTGTCCCATTTTCGCTGCGTTTCCATGATGACCTCTGGGCTTTCTTCGGCTGAACTCCGAAGTGGGTGGGCACCTCGCAGAAGAAGCCGTGTAGCGGTATGCACCTCAGAGAAGAACTGGTGCAGCAGGAGGCTCCTTGCTCGCCGTCTGCTGCAGGCTTTCCACCACGCTCCTTGCTAGTAGGCCCATCACATAGGACCTATCCAGGTAGTTGGACGTTGATGGAAGGTGCCCTGATGCCCCTGGCCACCAAAACTTCATGCGATTGGATGTTACGAGCCTTCTCACAGTATCCCCCCGGTGCGGGTCGGGACGCGGCACAACCGTGTTATGGTTGCCTAATGTAGGCATTATTCCGTGCTCCTGAGATTGTCGGCGTCCTTTTTACTAATCTTCTTGCAGTATCAGACTGCATTGCTATTTTCGGTTATGGGCAGTCTGTGCTTGTGCAGGGCTTTGCTCCACTTATCCATTAGTTTTGGCTGCTTGGGTTTTTGATTGTTGTTGGCGGTAATTTTTTCTAGTCGTCAGGTATTTTGGAGTCTTTTGGTACTTCGGTGCCATCTGGTTGGTTGCGAGGTTGGCAGCAAAATTGTTCGGGTTGCGAGGTTGGCAGCAAAATTGTTCGGGTTGCCAAATAAAAACGAAAGTACTACACTGCAGTAAATGCCCAAAACCGGGCAAATGTGAAGTGTTTGAGCTCTTGCCTCTTTGAGCTCTTGGCTCTTATTGCTTTGGTTGCTCGTATTTTTGCCTATGCAAAGTGTTTGAGCTCTTGGCTCTTATTCCTTTGGTTGCTCACGTTTTAGGCAACACAGAGTGTGTGAGCTCTTAGCTCTTTGAGCTCTTGTCTTTTATTGCTTTGGTTGCTCCCATTTTCAGAAATGCAAAGTGTTTGAGCTCTTGGCTCTTATTGCTTCGGTTGCTCGATTTTTTTGGCAATGCGAAGTGTGTGAGCTCTTGGCTTTTATTGCTTCGGTTACTCGCTTTTTTGGCAACATGAAGTGTTTGAGCTCTTGGCTCTTATTGCTTTGGTTGCTTGCATTTTCAGCAATGCAAATTGTGTGAGCTCTTGGCTTTTATTGCTTCAGTTGCTCGCATTTTTGGCCATGCAAAGTTTTTGAGCTCTTGGCTCTTATTGCTTTGGTTGCTCGCATTTTTTGCTACGTGAAGTGTTTGACCTCTTGGCTCTTATTGCTTCGGTTGCTCGCATTTTTGGCAACGCGAAGTGCGTGAGCTCTTGGTTTTTATTACTTCGGTTGCTCGCATTTTTGGCAACACAAAGTGTTTGAGCTCTTGGCTCTTATTGCTTCGGTTACTCGCATTTTTGGCTATGCAAAGTGTTTGAGCTCTTGGCCCTTATTGCTTCAGTTGCTCGCATTTTCGGCAACGCGAAGTGTGTGAGCTCTTGGCTCTTATCACTTTGGTTGCTCGTATTTTTAGCAACACAAAGTGTTTGACCTCTTGGCTATTGGAGGTCGTGAACTTCCGAAACTTGAGATTTCGGGTGGGACGACCTCTTTCGCTTATTAGCCGATATGGGTCCTCTTCTCGCTACTGAAGAGGTCCTTTCAGTTTGATGCTGCTTGTGGGGAAAGTTTGTGCTTACACAATACACAGGTTATAAGAGGACGCTCATTAAAAAACCACATGCCCTATGAAAGGTTTCCCCGCCACCAAAAATTATAAAAGGGAAACAAAAACTAGATAACGACTAGTCTAGATACACATAGTAGCGGTGGAGGTTGTCCACATTCCAGGTGTGGATAGTTTCTTCTCCGAAATCGTTGATGAGGTGGAAGGATCCTTGTTTTTCGGATCTTCCAACGATGTATGGGCCTTCCCACTTCGACCGAAGTTTCCCCTCATGTGTTTGATTTCTGATTTACATGAAATCTCCTGGCTTGATGTCTTTTTGGACTACTTGCTTGTCGTGCCAAGATCTTGTTTTGATTTGGTACTTTGTTAACTTGATTGCTGCTTGAAGTCTTGAGCCCTCGATTCCTTCAACGTTTGCGATGTGATTTTTAGGTGGGTTCCTTTCTACTGTGGTTGCTTCGCCGTATAGGAGCCTGATTGGGGTGAATTTGGTCGGTCTCGATTCGGAGGTGTTGTGACACCATACCACGGCTGTGAGTTCCTGGACCCATTTTCCTTTTAAGAGTTTCTTGGAGATGCCTGAGAATATAACCCCGTTTGCTCTTTCGACTGCTCCATTTGTCTGGGGATGACCGATCCGAAGTCTATTTTGACTCCGAGCTCTACGCAGAATATCCTGAATTCTGTTGTGTCGAATTGCTTCCCATTGTCCACTGCAATTTCTCTAGGTATTCTGAATCGGCATATTATCTATTGCTAGACGAATGTCTTAATTATTCTCGAGGTGATTTCTGCGAGTGCTCTGGAGACTCTATCCATTTTGTGAAGTATTCGACTGCCACTACCGTGAAACGCAGGTATCTGGCCGTTGCTGGTAGGGGTCCCACAATGTCGACTCCCCACCTTTGCAAGGGCCAGGTTGGGCAGATTAGACTAGATGGGTTACTTGGTCTGTACGAGTGGGGGTGAACATTTGACAATTTAGGCATGCTTGCACTATCTTTTGGGTGTCTGAGTTTGCAGTTGGCCAATAGAATCCTTGGCAGAATGCCATTTTTGCGGTTTTGTTGGCTCCTCGATGGGATCTGAGGTCTCCGGTATAGATTTTGTTTAGCAAGGCTTTTCCCTCTTTGATGCTGATACACTTTAGCTATGGGGCACTTATCCCGCTTCAGAATAGCTATCCGTTTACGATTCTGTATGGTTTCTCTCTTGCCCTCATTCTTTCCCCCTCGGTTATGTCTGCTGGCTCATAGTGGCCTCAGAGATATGCAAGTAGCGGCGCTCTCCAGTCTTTGCTTTCAATGATGTTTACTGTTGGTTGTACCTATTCGTCTGACCTTATGGCTTGCGTGTGAAGTGTTTGATAGAAAACGTCTGGTGGCATCGTGGTGTTTTGCGAGGCAGCCTTGGCGAGTTCGTCGGCTTCGCTGTTCTTGGTTCTAGGAATGTACTTGACTGTGAACGCTTTGAAATGCTTTTCCATTCTTCTTACTGCTGCAAGATATCTCGCTAGCTCTGGCTCCCTAGCGATGAAATATTTTTTGACATGACCAGCGAGTGGAAGAATGGGAGTCCTCTTAAGGCTGAGCGTGAAATGAATCTGTTTAGCACCGCTAGATGACCGGTTAGCTCCTGTACGTGCTTCTTGTTTTGGGGTGGATGCATGTTGATTATTGCTTGAATTTTCTTAGGATTCGCTTCGATTCCCCTCGCAGACACTAGGCAGCCAAGTAGTTTTCCTCTTTTTATCCCGAATACGCATTTTTTTGGAAATGAGATTGAGTTCGGCTTTCTTGGGATTCGCGAATGTTTTGCTGAGGTCTTGGACATGATCTGAGGCCTTGATGCTCTTCACGACGATATCGTCGACATATGCGAGTAGGTTTCTCCCAAACTGGTCTTTGAATACTGTCGAGGTCATACGTGCGAACATGGATCCTGCATTGCGTAGGCCTTCTACCATTCTCACGAAGCAGTATGTGCCGAAAGGGGTTATAAAGCTCATTTTTTCTTGGTCTTTGGGTGCCATCCAAATTTGGTTGTAGCCGGAGAAGCAGTCAAGGAGGCTTAGCATTTCGCACCCGGTGGCTAAGTCAACTAGAGTGTCGATTCGCGGCAGGGGAAAGTCATCCTTGGGGCATGATTTGTTGATGTCGCTGAAGTCGACATATATTCTCCATTTTCCATTCTTCTTCTTGACCATGACCACATTTGCCGGCCATTACGGATACTGCACTGGCCGAATGACTTTTGCCTCCAGTAAGCATTGAACCTCGGCTTTTGCTCTTCGGACACCTTTCTTAGCCTTTGCTTTCTTGGTTTCACTTCTGGCTTTACGTTTAGTTTGTGTTAGATCAGTTATCGGTTGACACCACCAAGGTCGTTGACCATGCGAATACATCTTTGTTTGCTTATAGAAACTTTGTGATGTTACTCTTGTCATTTGGGTGCATTTCGGTGCCCAAGATCACGTAGTGGTCTGGGGTCATCTTGTTTAGTTGACTTCTTTGTGTCTGCTCCTCGGGGACTACTCTTGTTCTGCATGTTGGTTCTATTGTCTCGCTTGTTTCTGTTGGTTCAGTGTTTTCCACTTGGTTGATCAAGCTGAATCCGGGTAATGGCTTCCGCTTGATATCTCATGATTAGTGATGAAAACGGTCGGAAAACCTCTCAATCGTTTTCTATTTCTATATTTGAATATGAAAACGAAAACGAAAGCGGTAAAGCCGGACACGAAAACGAACACGAACTTACGGAATATCAAAATTTTCGAAAACGAACTAATTCGAGCGGAATTATGTCGAACAATTACCAAGTACATAATAATTACCAAGTGCATAACAATTACCAAGTACATAATAATTAGCAAGTCCTACAACTTTCTTAAAAAGTATTTCCATTCGACACGATGTAAGAAAGATATGATTTTTTAAGGCAACAAGCGCTTGTACGCGATTAATATATCGCTGACTTTGTTTAATTTTTTTGAACATCTTCAAGACATCAAATAAAAAAACTAAGAACTAGAAAGTTGTAGATCTCGTCGAGAGCTATAATTTTCATATAAAAATCATCTTCATCTGAGATCGTATGAAAAAGATATAATTTTTCATAGGTTGGACTTGTAGTGGGCCAAATTTGGTTTAAACCGAATTTTGAAACCGAATTTCGAATTCGGAATATTCCGAATTAAAAGTAGAAAAGTAGAAAACGGTCGAAAAAATGTCAAACCGTTTTCGTTCCGATTTCGAATTTGGTGTTCCGAATTTTGAACCGAATTCGAATTTGTCCGAAAATACGAATTCGATCGGATTAAATATAGAAAACGATGCGGTTCGGTACGGGATATTTCCGTACCGTTTTCATCCTTACTCATGCTACTTTTTGGTTTCCGAAGACCGTGATGATTCCTGATGGTGAGGGCATTTTCATGCACATGTAGCTTTGCTTGATTGTGACGTCGAACTTGTTGGTGAACCCCCTTCCGAGAATGGCTTTGTATGGATAATCTATGTTAACAATGTCTAATGTTATGATTTCGGTGCAGACCTTCAGGCCGTCAACGAAGGAAACTAGTATGTTCTTTTTGCCGACAGTGTCTATCTTTCTTTCGCCAAATTCAAATAGGGGGTTACCAGTAGGGTGTTCTCCACTGAGTGCTGCCTTGTCCGAAGGCTGCTGCTATTGTTAGTGGGTGGACTTCTTGGGCGTTTGGTGAGTGGTTTATCGGGCAGTATGATGTGGCACTGCTGTGGGTTCTTCTTTTTTCTCGAAGTCTTCTTTCTCTTTAAGTTCTTTGGCCATTCACGAAAATTTGCAATGTCGGGACATTTGCCTGTGCTTCCTCCACAAATGAAACAGTATGGCGGTATGCCTCTTCCTCTGCCCCCGCGACCCTCGCATCCGCCTCGCGTGGCGCATCCGCCACGACCACTCCTGTGAGTTTTTTGTTGTAGATTTCGGGTGGTTGGGAGCGGGTAGCTCAGTTTGTTATTGAAGATTCTTGGTCAAGGTTGTTGACCCCTCGGAACAGCCAGACATTGTGCTGGGTGAAGGTTTTGGTCTGCTGACTTCTTTGCTGCTGACGGATATGCGAAGCTGAGATCTCGCTGCTCGCCTTCTTCCGTAGTCTGCATCTGATCTAGTGTAGTCATTCATGACTTCGAAGAGCTCATTGATTGATAGCAGCAGGTTTCATGCGAAATGAGAAGCATACTGCCCCATTGCCAATCCTTATATGGCAGCCGCGATGACTGTGGCTTCGGGTACATTCAGTGCATGGGCTTTGACCTGGACGAATCTTCTTAGGTAATCTTCCAGGGGTTCGTCGTCTCGCTGGATGCAGGTGAGGAGATCTCGTGCTCTTTTCTTTTCGAGTTGGAAGCCTTGGAAAGTACTTAGAAGTTGTCCTTTGATTTTCTCCCATGAATAGATGCTAAGTGGTTTGAGTGACGAATACCAGTCTTGAGCTATGCCATCGACTGCCATGATGAATGACTTCACCAAAGCAGCGGAGTCTCCTCCAGCTGAGATTACTGTAGTCTCGTAGTTGGCTATGAATTTTCGTGGATTTGATTGTCGGTCATGCTTCGGCAGTTTCGGTTTGTAATTGTTCGGCCATGATTATTCTTGTAACGCTTAGCTGAGGGGCCGGGCTGGTTCTGACTTCTGAGAACTGTATGATTCTTCAGTGGTTGATTCTTGCGAGATATTCTGTGTTTCCTGGCTCTTTGCAGCCTCTTTCGGTGTTCGTGTTCTGTCTTGCACCTTCGAGTTGAGTGACTTCGTTCCGAAGCCTGCGGTACTCAGCTTCTGCTTCGATCAGTGAGCTTCTTATGTTCTTGCTGTGCTGCTTGGTTGCTATGTCCTGTTCTAGGTTAGCTTTCTGCATCTGGAGTTGGGCTTCGGTGATTTGTTCGTCTTCTGAGTTTTCTTCGATTTAGCCATCTTCCGGATTTCGGGGTGGGTTTTGCTCTTCTAAGATGGCTGGGAGTGCTGAGGCAGAAGCTTCGGGCAAGAAATGAAGGTTCTTTGCTTCTTGCCGCGGGAAGCATGCATTCGTGATTCCTTCTACTTACTTTTGCTAAAGTTGCAATGAGGTTCTCTGTTTGAGAAAAGTGTCTTGGACCATCAGATCCAAGTTGCATCTGAAAAAGGATTAGTAAATTGAACTCAATATGTAAAAGAGTTACAATTATGCTCGAGTAACACATCAAGAGGTATTGCCAGACCTAAAATATTGTGAAAGATTCATTCTAGAATCAAACATTATATGTTCAAGGCCTTAGTGAACTAAGTTTTAAGCATAAGTGCTCAACAAATAAGCATTAAGTATAAGACATAAGTGTTGAGCACCATATATCTCTAATGTTTTGGTGCTCATTATATATGTATTAAGTACTAAGATATAAATGCTGAGCATCATATTTACTTTAAGCCTCCGGATGTTGCTGGCAAAAAGATTAAGTGTCATCCTACTATTCAGAGGCAAATTAGGATTCTAGAAACATAATTGTTTTTTTTTGGGCGCGCGCAATAAGGATATATGAAAAACAAATTGCACTCTAGGACTATTATGACCCTGTCTCTCCACAAGTCTAAGATAGGTCCATTTTTCGGATGAAATGATGCATTCTAGACAATTAGTTTAACAACACTTAATTGACTGTTGTGGTCTACTGCCTCTGTATAAATTTCAACAAGAAATGGGGTCATAAGTTCTAAATAGTTCATGGAACTCCCAAATTAAAGAAGTACTCCCTCCGTTCAGGAAAACATGCAATTCTAGCACACTACCATATGTTTTAGTATATTATGTTTGACCAATTATAAATAAAAACCTATAAATATTTATAACATCAAATAAATATAATTAGATTAGTTATGAAATATATTTTCATAATAAATTAATTTGGAGTCATAAATATAAATATTATTCACTAAAAACTTGTTCAAATATGAACAACTTTATCTGGCATGCAACCCATAGTTGCATGTTTTCCTGGACAGAGGGAGTACCCGTTTGAGATGAGGTGGTATATGGTAGGAACTGGGTTCTATGGTACTAGAGATAATTGGTATGCCATTTCATTAAGAAGAGGGCTTATATGTCTAACCTTAGATAAGGGAAAGAATGCTGGATTGATCTGTCGGCTAAACCCCAAGCTCGGCAATAGCTACATTTGATTTATGCTCTGATCGGGGGCTACCTTATCTACAGGTGTCCCAGCAGAGATGAGGTGGCATCTTTATAGAGAGGATATTTGCCCTAACTCCTATTTTATTTGTGGTTCTACCCAAGCTAGACATTCTAGAAATCTAAGACACTGGTGGCCTAGAAGACCCGGAGCGGTAGTGCTTGTGGGCTTAGGACACCAGTCTTTTTTTTAATTCCTCAGATCTTGTAGAACAAGTTGTAGCATCTCAACGTAGCACCCGAACACACACCACACCCAACACACGTGGCCCACCCGGATGGCCAATCCGGATGGGGATACGTCATCAACTGGATAGACAAGGCATATCATAGGGGATAGATATCAATCTTATTTCCATGTAACCGACTGGATTTCCTTGTAACAAACTAGGAAATCAATCTGTGAACCGATCAGGACTCCATCTGTAACCCTATCCTGGGACTATATAAGAACAGGTAGGGACCCCCACGATTGGTAACTTAGCCCACCCATACCAAGCCATACGTGCTTGCATCATCGTCACCATCAGCATCCCCTGCTTTCCAAGCGCACGATGCATGGCAATAAAGCTCATCTCTGCTGGACGTCGGGTACCCCGTACGTAAACCAGGATAAATCTGTGCCCCGTGTGCTACCCCTCTGATTGGCTACGCGCGATACGCTGATTACTAGTCGGAAGGTAAAAACATCGACAATTTTTGGGTCCAGGGCTTATAGCAGTGCCGGTTCCTGTTACCAGCAACCCGATTGTGTACTACCACCGCCCGTTTACCCCATGGCTTATATAAGCTAGCTTATACAAGTCTAAATAAGCCAAAGAGGTTGCCAAACAATCCAGCTTATTTAGTGGCTTATATAAGCTACTAGTACCCAGCTTATGATAAGCTCCATAAGCTTGCTTGGAGGACTTTATCTGGCTTCTATAAGCCAACATCTATAAGTCAGTCACTACTGGAAACAGAGCCTTTGTCGAGTGCAAACTGCTTTGCCAAGTGTCAAAAATCAGGCACTCGGCAAAGAATTGCACTCGGCAAAGAGTTCTTTGCCGAGTGCCGGGCACTCGGCAAAAAAGGGCACTCGGCAAAGGACTTCTTTGCCGAGTGCCAGACTCTCGGCAAAATTGCGGCACTCGGCATAGGCTGCCCCGCGTAACGGTGTTCGGCCACGTCCTTCTTTGCCGAGTGCCTGCTGTTAGGCACTCGGCAAAGTTTTTTTTTGGAAAATACTTTGCCGAGTGCCCCTGACCCAGCACTCGGCAAAGATTTAATTTTTTTTTGAAATGTCTTTGCCGATTGTCCCAGATCTGGCACTCGGCAAAGTTTTTTTTTGAAAAATACTTTGCCAAGTGCCCCTGACACGGCACTCGGCAAAGATTTATTTTTTTTTTGAAATTTCTTTGCCGAGTGTCCCAGATCTGGCACTCGGCAAAGTATTTTTTTTTTGAAAAATACTTTGCCGAGTGTCCCTGACACGGCACTCAGCAAAGATTTTTTTTAAATGTCTTTGCCGAGTGCCCCTGTGGAGGCACTCGGCAAAGAGGAAATTTCCAAAAAAAAATAAAAAAAAACACTTCATTTTTTTTAGAAATTTCCTCTTTGTCGAGTGCCTCCACAGGGGCACTCGGCAAAGACATTTAAAAAAAATTAAATCTTTGCCGAGTGCCGTGTCAGGGACACTCGACAAAGTGCCGAGTGCCAGATCTGTGACACTCGGCAAAGAAATTTCAAAAAAAAATTAAATCTTTACCGAGTGCTAGATCTGGGACACTCGGCAAAGATTTTTTTTAAAAAATTAAATCTTTGCCGTGCGCCGCCCTCCGCGGCCACATCGGCCCGCCCCCACCCCCGCGCCGCGCGTCGTGGCCACGCCGGCCCGCCCCGGCCCCGCGCGCCGCCAACCGCGCCCACGCTGGCCTGGCCCCGCCCCCGAGCCGCGCGCCGCCCTCCCCTCCCCGTGCGCCGTGCCCGCGGCCGCCCCTCGCCCGCCAGCCACCGGGCCGCACGCCGGCGCCTGCCCCCGCCCTCGCGCCCGCGTGTGGCCGAGCATGGCCAGCTCGCCGACGCTGGCCCGCCAACGCCGAGGAGCCGGCCCTGCCCCCGGCCGAGCCCCGTGGACCGCCCACCCCGACGCCGCCCGTGCCCGACCCCGTTCCCGACTCCGGCGACCCTGACCCCGTGCCGCCCGCCCCTACCCCGCCGCCCGTCAGGTATGCCCTCTCTCTTGTTGTCGTGGTAGTGATAGTTGTAGTTGTATTAATTGTAGTAGTAGTGCTAGTGGTAGTAGTAGTAGTAGAACTAGTGGTAGTAGTTGTAGAACTAGTGGTAGTAGTAGTAGAAGTAGTGGTGGTAGTAGTAGTAGAACTAGTGGTAGTAGTAGTAGCAATAGTGGTAGTAGTAGTAGCAATAGTGGAAGTAGTAGTAGAAGTAGTGGTACTACTTGGATATATTCTTCTGCATGGATTGATATCCAAACTACATGGCTTCTCTTGAGACATATGTGCTTGTCGGCCATCGTGCCGCTGTTTTTTGCAGGTTTTGGAAACCTCACCATGCAGGGGAGGTTCTGCCATTTTTTTTTAAATGACAGTATTTTGTTCCATTTTTGTAGAGAAAAGTCCGTCGGAGCGGAGTCCGAGTTCCCGTTGCCGTGCCGGTCTGCCTGCACCGCATCGCCTCGCCACTGCACCGACCCGCCATGGCCCCGCTAGCCTAACTTTGCCGCCACCCTAGGTATAACCCTTCTTTCCGTATCATGGTCGTAGATCGCATAACCTAGTTAGGTGTCTCCCGTTCGAAAGAGATACGGTTGGCGGTATGCATATCTTTGCATATCTATGACCATATCGGTTTCGGATTGTCCACATTTTTTGGACAGCCCGCGGATGCGTAGATGGGTTAGTTTCCATGGTCTGCTCCAGTCCGAGATAGAGTTTCGGCATCACCTCCCTGTTGTTCTCCGGATACGCACTCTTTTTTGGCAGGACGTGTATCTGGAGAACAGCGGGGAGGTGCTGCCGAAATTCTATCTCGGATAGGAGTAGAGCATGGAAACTAACCTCATCTACGTATCCGCGGGTGGGATTAGGACCTATCCTCACCTATTAGACAGTAGGAACACCATGTAGATGCAATTGATGGTTACATTACTCGCTGATACATATGTTAGAGGATGGATGACCGTCAGTGGATGTACACGGGCTGGAGAAGTCAGAGTGATTACACCATAGAATGGATGAACAAGACCGATGCTTTCTTGAACAGTGCATTTGGCAAGGCTACTAAAGGACATTGCCTAGTTTTGTGTCCCTGCAGCAAATGTGGAAACAGGAGAAGGGTAAACAAGGTGGAAATGGGTAAACATCTTGTGAAGCATGGATTATGCCGGACTACACCCGGTGGGTCCACCATGGTGAAGCCCATCGTATTAGAGAGGAGGTGGTGAGACCACGGGTGGAGGCTTTTGATGCTGATGCTGGGGTAGCAGACATGTTAGATGACTTTCACCAAGGACAGTTCGATGAGGGACGTGAGAAGGAGGAGATGGAGGTAGCCGCACAGGCGTTCTACGACATGATGGACTCGGCACAGAAACCCCTTCATGATCGGTCAACAGTGTCTCAACTGGATGCCATTGGACGCTTAATGGGGTTGAAGTCCGAGTTAAACCTGAGTCGACCTGGCTTCGATAAGATGTTGGCCGTGATTGGCACCCTACTTCCGGAGGGCCACATTCTGCCAAAGAGCATGTACGAGTCACAGAAACTCCTTCGTGCACTTAAGATGCCGTATGAGCATATACATGCTTATCCAAAGGGGTGCATCCTATTTAGGAAAGAAGACAAGCATGCAAAGTTCTGTCCAAAGTGTAAATCCTCCAGGTACCTGGAGGTAGACTCTAATGATGGCCAGAAGAGGCAACTTACGATCCCCGTGAAAATCCTACGGTACCTTCCGTTCCTACTGAGGATCCAACGGCTATACATGACCGAGGAATCCGCGAAATAGATGACATGGCACAAAAATGGCAAACAATACAATCCTGACAAGATGGTACATCCATCCGATGGTGAAGCTTGGATCTGCTTTAATGACAAACATCGTGACAAAGCAGATGAGGCTCGTAATGTATGTGTCGCGCTAGCAATAGATGGGTTCAATCCTTATGGAATGATGGCTGCCCCATACACATGTTGGCCCATTTTCGTTATCCCCCTTAATCTCCCCCCAGTGTCTCCTTTCAACGACATAACGTATTCTTGTCGTTGATAATTCCTGGACACCCAGGGAGTAATATGGGTGTGTTCATGGAGCCCGTGTTTGATGAATTGGTCCGTGCTTGGGACGAAGGGGTATGGACATACGATCGAGCTACAAAGACAACCTTCAAAATGCACGTTTGGTACCACTACTCCCTGCATGACTTCCTGGCGTATGGGATATTCTGCGCCTGGTGTGTTCACGGGAAGTTCCCGTGCCCAATATGCAAGGAAGGTGTGAGGTTCATTTGGTTGCAGAAGGGTGGCAAGTATTCGTCGTTCGATAGACATCATCAATTCCTACCTCTTGACCATCCATTCAGACAAGACATAAAGAACTTTACGAAAGGTGTCAAAGTGACAAACCTTGCACCGCGGATGATGACTAGTGCCGAGGTTCATGCTCAGATAGATGCTCTCGTGCCCAATGAAAAAGGGGGTTTTGTGGGATATGGTGAGCAACATATGTGGACTCATATCTCGGGCATGACGAGGCTCCCCTATTTTGATGACCTTCTTGCCACATAACATTGATGTAATGCACACTAAAAAGAATGTCGCCGAGGCACTTTGGGCAACACTCATGGACACTGAAAAGTCTAAGGACAACCCTAAGGCTAGAGTGGACCTGGCAACGTTGTGCGATAGATCAAATCAAGAGATGCAGCCTCCTAGTCGTGGCAAGACCTGGAGAAGGCCTAAGGTCGATTTCGTCTTGAAAAAGGACCAAAGGAGGGAAGTACTTGAATGGATTCAAGACGCTAATGTTCCCTGATGGGTATGCAGCGAATCTAAAGAGGGGAGTGAACTTAGGCACTCTATGAGTCAACGGGATGAAGAGTCATGACTACCACATATGGATTGAGCGGCTTCTTCCAGCGATGGTTTGAGGCTATGTCCTAGAGCATGTCTAGAAAGTGCTGGCAGAGTTGAGCTACTTATTCCACCAGCTTTGTGCCAAGGAGCTCTCTCGGACCATCATTGATGACTTGGAAAAAGCGACACCCGTGTTGCTTTGTAAGTTGGAGAAGATCTTTCCACCCGGCTGCTTCTTGCCGATGCAGCATTTGATTGTGCACCTCCCGTATGAGGCACGGATGGGGGAGCCCGTGCAGAACCATTGGTGCTATCCAATCGAGAGATGTCTGAAGACTCTTCACAAAAAATGTAGAAATAAAGCCAAAATTGAGGCTTCCATTGCAGAGGCATACATTCTAGAGGAGGTGACGAACTTCATAGAGAAATACTACACTAAGAACCTTCCTAGCGTTTATAATCTACCCCCTCGTTACAATGCTGGCGAAAATGAATCGAACCTTAGCCTTTTCCAAGGGCAACTCGAAAGTGCAAGTGCATCGACCACTAAGCAATTGAAAAATGAAGAGTGGCGCGGTATCATGCTATATGTGTTGACCAACCTTGTCGAGGTGCAGCTGTTCATTGGGTAAGTTCTGAACGAACTTGTTTCATTTCGTCGTATGTCCTTGTTTCTTCGTCCAACCCCCTTGTTTCTCGTTGGTACAGGGAATTTTTTCGTCAATCCTGGCATGGATCAAGGCAACCTACCCCGCAAGAAAATGATACCCTTCTTTCACGGGGTGCGGGACCAGAGAGCCCCGATTTCATTTGTTGGTTCAAACAGAAAGCCCAAACCGATGCGCCTATAAGTGACGAGCCGAGACAGGTTGCAAACGGCTGTGCCGTTAGGGTGAAGTCATTTACCGGTTATGACATGAATGGATATCGTTTTCACACAGCAAGCTACGAGCAGAGTCGGCCCAATCGAAATACCACAAATAGTAGAGTTGTTACGTCCGGCACTGATGGACTCGACTATTATGGAAGAATTGAAGAAATCTATGAACTATCATTCTATGGTTCCAAACCTCTTACTCCTGTCATATTCAAATGTCACTGGTTTCATCCAGGTGTAACGAGATGGACCCCTAAGCTTGGGCTAGTCGAGATTCGACATGATTCCGTCTATCCAGGAAAAGATGTCTACATTGTGGCTCAACAGGCCATCCAGGTTTATTATACGTCATACGCATGCAAAGACGCCGAGCATCTTAAGGGTTGGTCTATTGTGCACAAGGTATCGCCACACGATAAACTACCTATCCCAAACGATGAAGATTACAACTTCAACCCAAACACATATGATGGAGAGTTCTATCAAGAAGAGGGGCTACAAGGGAGGTTTGACATAGACTTAACCGAAGAGATAGGAATGGAAGTAGACAATCAAAGGGATGATGACGAGGACGCTGGAGACGAGGTGCGAAATCTGAAGGACATACAAATGCTTGAGCGATTACGTTTAGGCAATGACAATGAAGACAACATTCCTCCTTCGGATAGTGTTGATGAGTTGGACAATGTTGATAGTGATGACGAGACCTATGATCCAGCTAATCTCAATCATGAAGATTATTTCTAATACATATAATACTATGTTTTTGTAATTATGTTTTGTTCATTTTTGCACCTATTTCTAATTACGTCTTGTTTTTCTTTTTTATTGCATGTGATTGAACAAAGATGGCGGGCGACCGTCATAGGTCCGTGAACTCGATTTACCAAAGACCACGCGCGACTGTAGGAGGAGGCGGAGGGGGTGGCAGAGGGATTAGACAGGAGGAGGAGGAGGAGGACCCGCCGTAGGAGGGGGATGTCTCCTCCCACGCCGCGTGAGGAGGAGCTGGAGGAGGAGGTGGCACCTGTGGACGAGGAGGACGAGGAGCTGGTTCGGCAGACGGACAAGGAGGAGGAGGAGGAGGAGGAGGAGGAGGAGGGGGAGGTGGTAGGCACGGGTTCTGCTACCTCTGACTCCTCTTCGAGTGTCTACTTGCGAGGTCCCGCGAGCCTCCCATAGGTTCCGCTTCCTCACCAACGCCCAGTGATTCGCCCCGAAGGGCAAAAGTAAGTAACTTTATATGTTATCACCACTACTTCATATGATATGATGAAAAAAAACTAATAATTTTTCTTAATCACTTGTGTAGGAACTAGGTGGTTGTGTCGAGTGGTAGCGCACGGCTAGTCAACGACATCCTGGGTCTTTTGTGCCGGCAACACTTCTCCAGCATTGTCACGTATGCATCGAAGACGGAGCCGGCCTACTCGTTTGACCACTACGCCGTCGCCCCCGATGCGGAGTACCCCAACAAGGCGGCGCGGGTGAAGGCAGAGTTTGGGGGTAACTCTCCCCGGCAAAGAACATTGCTCAATACGTCGCATTCATTGGACTTTTCTTGAAATAATGAATGGATACATCACTTTTGTATGCAGACTTATTACAGATGCGAGGAGGGATTTGAGGCCAGGGCGGAGCAGGTGACTACCAAAGCCTGTAAAAAACTCATCACCGACATGCATCACGAGGTGCGCATCCAGGCCATCGTAACCTAATACGGGTCAAAGCTTGGAGAGAGAAAAACCAAGAAAGACGCAAGAGAGATGCAGCTGACCCGGGAGCAGTACCTTGAGGTAAATGAAGAACATCAATATTGATTCATTTTGAGATTAAGTTGGTTTAATTTGATCTTCTTATATGTCCAATACTTGATGACGTGTAGATGATTCCCTAGTGGTGCCAAGCGTATCCCGAGTGCTGGGCGATGATGGTGGAGAGGTGGTTCATGGAGGAGTACCTCAAGATGCACAGGGATGCCCGGGACCATCGTTTGCAGATGCAAGGTCCAGCACACCATCAAGGCAGCCACAGCCTCGCCGGATACAAACAAGCATGGGTACGCGAATTCATTTATCTATTGTGACGCTAAGTTCTGTCTGATTTCTAATCATCACGCTGTCTTTCTCGCAGTCGGCGTCACATAGTGGCCAGGCTTGCTCGGGCTTCCAGGCATGGTGTATGGCCCACAAGGGCAAGGCGACGTCTGACGTCTCCTTCAACCTAGAGGACCCGCCCGAGGCATACACGAACCCGAGCGTCCACTCCCGCATCAGTGAGTACACTGAGGTGGCGAGGTCGCACCATGGGTCAGCCCACGATCCGAGCACCCAGGACTTCGATGGAGAGGCCGTCATGAGGGCGGGGCAAGGCAAGAAGCATGGGCGGTTCTGGCTTGGCGATGGCGTCATCGACACGGCCTCTACTCCCTCTCTCTCCCAGATCAGAGCACGGAGCACGAGCGAGAGCTCGGCCATTCGCACACGGTCACCTGCTGCATAGCACCGGGTCGACGCACTCGAGGTTATTCCTGTTTTACTCGTCATACATTGATCTTTACACACCTTAATTAGCTTTGCATTACTGAAACATTGGAGTGAAATATTGCAGGCCCATCTGGAAGAAGAAATGAGGCAACGTCAGGAGTTGGAGGCCGAGCACCAGAGGATGGCGGCCCAGCTAGAGGCCGAGCGGGTCGAGCGGGAGGCCTAGCGGGCCGAGCGGCAGGCCCAGGCGCAGAGGCTGACGGACATTATGGAGTTCCTACAAGGGCTTGGGCAACAAATGGGCTTGTCTCTGCCACCTGGGCTGTTGGTTCCACCTCCGCCTCCGCGTCCTGCAGCTGCAGCTACTCTTGTGAGTATGAAAGTTTTTTACTTTCGCTTGTGCTTTGCTTGTATGACCTCTACATTCCTAGATTAGCTATCCAAATAATCTTGTCTCACATGCAATGTTTTCTCCTTTGTGTAGTCTCCATCTGATGGTGGTTCGAATAATCCACCTCATGCACCTCCGAAGGATGGATCTGGGCCTTCACCACAGTCGCATTGGCCGAGATGAGTGCACGTTGTATTTTTTACATTCGTTGTTCACTTGGTGGACTTGTGATATACTTGTGATGCACCTGTGGACTTTGATGGACTTGTGGATTTATTTGGATGGACTTGAGCACTTATTATTATATATGTGATATATATTATGATGGATGTGATATGTGCGGATGGATGTGTGGATGAATGAGATATATATGTGATGGATGAGATATATATGTGATATAAGTTTGTATGAATTTATTTGTCATGATGGAATGTAAAAAAAATAAAAAATTACCATTTTGGGTCACTTTGCCGAGTGTTACACTCGGCAAAGGACCCCTTTGCCGAGTGCAATGGTCACAGCACTCGGCAAAGCTGGAAAAATGGGCGCCCAGAAAACCATTTTTCTAGCTTTGCCGAGTGCTGTGACCATGGCACTCAGCAAAGAATTTTTTTTTAAAAAAAAATCAAACTTTGCCAGGCACTCGGCAAAGAAATTTAAAAAAAAATTCAAACTTTGCCGAGTGCCTGACAGAGGGCACTCGGCAAAGAATTTTTTTTTTAAAAAAAATCTTTGCCGAGTGCCTGAAGGGTTGGCACTCGGCAAAGAAATTTTGTAAAAAAAAAAACTATTTGCCGAGTGCTTCCAGGGTTGGCACTCCGCAAAGAATTTTTTTTTTTAAAAAAATAAAAATCTTTGCCGAGTGCCTGACGGGGTGGCACTCGGTAAAGAAATTTTGTAAAAAAAAACTCTTTGCGGAGTGCCTGTAGGTTGGCACTCGGCAAAGAATTTATTTAAAAAAAATAAAAAATCTTTGCCGTGTGCCTGCAGGGTTGGCACTCGGCAAAGAATTTTTTTTAAAAAAAATAAAAAATCTTTGCCGAGTGCCTGAAGGGTTGGCACTCGGTAAAGTGACCGTCAACGGGACCGGCGCCGTAACAGTCGCTTTTCTTTACCGCGGGGCACTCGGCAGAGTGTAATTTGGCATTTACCAAGTGTCTCAGGCACTCGACAAAGAACTTGAATCCAGTAGTGAGCTTATAGGAAACAAACGGGGCCTTAATATGTGTTTGGTTCAAAAACTCGGTGGTGATGCTCTT
The DNA here is from genome assembly GCF_019320115.1 of Miscanthus floridulus. Classification (NCBI taxonomy): domain Eukaryota; kingdom Viridiplantae; phylum Streptophyta; class Magnoliopsida; order Poales; family Poaceae; genus Miscanthus; species Miscanthus floridulus. The sequence continues at coordinate 7,462,132 of NC_089594.1, forward strand.
TTTTATTACAAACCGGCGGTGCTAGCTTGTCACCGTCAGTTTGAAAGCAACAGGCAGTGATGTACCCAGTATTGTTGTCGCTTTTCGTAGCAGTGAAAAAAAAACTTAAGCATTGAGCAAAGAATAAAGAATGACTGGCAACACGCAAAGGAATGTCTCGAACAAGTGTAAAGCATCCAAAGCGTGCACCATTTGGAAACTTGTACTCTCAAGAGAATCATGTTCTTTTCAATATATAGGAAATAAATCTCTTCTGGCGACATTTGCAGCGTTAAGAAGTCAGGAGGTGACTCTGGAAGCAAGAAGGAACTACAAGGCTCGTGCACCACCCGTGAAGCTCATCAACCGAGCTAGGAAACGAAAAGCAAGTGAAAAATGGTACGTGATGACTGCCGCAAAAAAAAAATTATCTGTTTGAAGCGTGGTAAATTATTATTATTATATGACTCAATTCTAGCTTAGCTCTGAAAGCATACTACTTTGTTTGTTCTTCTTGCAAAAAAATTGGACATGTACATAATCGTATCACTAAATTACAGAGGCATCTAAATAAGTAGTAGACAACACCCCCCAGCCCCTCTATCTTTTCTTCTGAAATATTTCGATTGTTTTGGAAACTGCACATTTTCAAGATTTTAGATTTATTTTCATCTTGTGGTTTTAAAACCAAAAAAAATACATATGGGCCAGGAATGTAGTTCTTGCCTATTCCAATTGTGCTAGGAGAGGGATTGGAATCTAGTTCACCAAATCTAGTTTTATCAGTGGTGGACACAGGGCAACCAGGTAGGGGGGCTCCTCCAACTCTCTACCCCTCTTCTTCTTTCTCTTCCTCCCTCTCCCACTTCTCATCGCTGTCTCCCTCTCCCTTTTCTTCTTCCTCTTCTTTGTACAGACATGACTCCGGGCTGTTCCACACCGGCAACGCTAGTTGACAAGATGCTAACAAATAGTGGAGTAGCAATTCATAAACATTGTTCATTGGAACTAGGGGTCCGAGGAATGGATGTATGCTTTCACTGCCTAGGTTTGGCTCCTATTTATCTCCAAATTGGGTGCTTATCTCTTCTTGAAAGAAAGCCACCTAGCGATTCTATCCTAGGATGGTCTATTTGTTTTTCTTTCTTTTTTTGGCTAGTAAGCTCCATTATTGGCTAAATTGGTAGCCTACCTCTTACAATACATCTTCTTCTTTCAAGTTGGAGAACCACCTCATGGGGAATATGGCGTATCAACAACAATTGGGAAGTGCAACATTAACAACCTTTTCGCATCATTTGAGAGATCTATGGAATAGTCCAAGAGGGGCAGTGCTCCGTATTGAGGCATTAACATTGGTGGCCATCACCCTCTCCTTCTTCATTTCTGCCTTTGGGTCCTGCCGTCGCTGGTCCAATCAATGGATCCTTCAAAAGGGCTTCATAGCTGCAAATGGTTTATTTTTATCCCTGGGGATATATAGCATTGGCTTAATGCAATCTTCATCTGTGAAGAGTGATATGTATCCCATATGGACTGTATCCTTACTGGGCTTCCTTTGTTACATTGATCCAATAACCACTGCGTCAGGTCCTGACAACAAGACCGCACTCTGGAAGATGCTATATCAGCTGTGCCTCTACTGTGGATATGTCATGCTGATGACTATCTCAACAATATCCAGTGATATAGGTAATGTAGCTATCTGCTTGTTGTCTGCTGTCACTTTTATGAAGGGCTTTCATAGATCAATGGCACTTATGCTGCCAAGCTCTATGCGGAACATGATCAGAGACATTCCAGAAGAGAGGGCACAATTTTATTTCAGATATCCTAATGATGTAGCAAAGTTAATAGTCGATATGCCTCTTGATGTAGTGGGGCATCGTACATCGGTCTACATGGGTGATGTATCTACCAGGAGAGGCGAAGACAATGATCTAACATCAAATCTTGATGCATGCAAAGATGTGTGCTTCTCATTCTCTCTGTCCCATTTGTTGCAACGGCGTTTCCTTTTGATAAAGGAGGGAGACGACGACGAGGACGTTTTGCCAATGCAAATGGGCGAGATCTTGATTGGAAACTTTGAGCAGGTATTCAAGGCTGTTGATGTTAAGTGGACGAATTTTGAGCGGGTCTTCAAGGCTGTTGAGGTTGAGTTGGCTTTTCTATATGATATCTTCTTCACAAGCAATGCATTCCTCCATTATTATGAAGCAAAAGCTGCTAGCATTTGGGCATTTCCTTCAGTTATTGGGATATGTTTTGTTGGGGTAGTTGCTGCCATACCTGGGACTAGGACAAATCGCCATGCTTCTCCTGGCACCATCATTGTGGACACCACAATAGCAGACATTATTATTACTGAAGTGATACTGCTGTCTCTTGCCCTGCTGACGGTGTTTCAGTTGTTATGCTGCTGGACCTCAAATTGGGCCAGAGTTTCCTTTGCCTGTGATTATGTCAGGAATCCTCAGGTGAAGGGGATAAGACGGAGGATGAGACAACTAAAAGCATCTCTTATCAAGATTAATCTTTCTGACAATTACTTATGGCAAAATAAGCTTGGACAACATTCAATAATTGAATCAGCCAGCATGGGATGCTGCAGGCAGTGCTGCGTAGAATTCCTGAATTTTATTTTGGGCTTTTCTTGTTTGAGGAAGCTTAAGGTATTCATGAAGATATTCATTATTGCCCCGATATGTTCCGTTTGCTCGGTGATGCTAGGATTGCATTACATTGGCCAAGTGCTCCGGGAAATGCTGTGTGACAGCAATACAGGGAATGCCGTTGAATTGCATGCTGATGTGAAGGCATCCATTGCTGATTTTATTGGCGGGCTCGATTCCAATGAAGCAAGTCGTTGGGCATCCGACCTGGGTAGTTTGGAGGATACTCTGAAATGGCATGTTGCAACATGTTACTGTGAACTGGCGCAGGAACACGATGACAAGGGTTTCCTCAAGTGCACAGATAGTGAAAAGGCAGTTGCAGAGAAGCATCATCGCGTGGCCATGGCTCTATCCAAATATTGTGCATACTTGTTGGTTTCAGCACCACGGTTACTTAATGAATCAGTTGAGAGTATGAAAATTGTGTACAATGAAGTTAGACAAGAAGTATTCACTGCACTGCGTGGGAAGGATGACAAGCTAGGGGCAATGGAACTTTTTACCCGTGTGCATGGATCAACACATACTATCTTTTGCTCGGGCGTGGAACTAGGCATGGGACTGCGAAGCCAGCCTACGCCTGTGCGCTGGAAGGCGATGGCAGAATTCTGGGTTAAGACGTTGGTCTACAATGCGCCATCTTGCAACAATACAGAGGAGCACGTGCAGCACCTCTTACAGGGTGGAGAGCTCATCACCCATCTATGGGCTTTGCTATATCACGCCGGCATCGACCTTTGGCACTATAATGAGCCAGAATGGTGGGGACAGTGGGATGCTAATAACTTTCAAGGTCGGCCCGGAAAAGACCACGTACACTCTCTAGAACCCACGCAGGTACTTAATTTTTTTTCAATGATTTCTTCATGCATCCCTTTCCGCCATACAAATATTTATTCATTTTTTTGCACTCCTTGAATTTCCTAGGGTCTAAGGATACATGCGGGTGATTCACCTGATTTGAACACTTATGCCCAGCAGGATGGTGCTTCCTCGAGCCAGCAGCCGCTGTCTCCTTGAAGCCCCACTGCAACATTCACAACAATGTTTGTTGCATGTCTCTTTCCCTTGATCATCTTCATGGATGGAATCAATAAAAAAAATAAATGTTAAGGATCTGTTGTGCTGCTGCTTCACGGCGGTCGGCTCTCCAGCAACTGCGGGTCTCCTTGAAGCCCCACTGCAACATTCACAACAATGTTTGTTGCATGTCTCTTTCCCTTGATCATCTTCATGGATGGAATCAATAAAAAAATAAATGTTAAGGATCTGTTGTGCTGCTGCTTAACGGCGGTCGGCTCTCCAGCAACTGCGGCGTCAACATTGACGACAGCACGGACGATTGAAACGAGCCCAGCTCTGTGCGTCAACTGTGCGGTTCAGAGATTGTATGACTTCTGTGGTCTCAGGTGTATATCGTGTTGCTTGTTAGCATCGTTTGTAATCCTGTGTTCCCGCTCAAACCAAACTCTGTTAGGCATAGTGTTTGGGCTCGGCTTTGGATTCTCATCCTCCCAAGCGCGTCCTGTATCGTGGCCACTGTGTCCTGCGTCGTGGCGAGTGGAGTCCGTGGTGCACGGCATGGTCTGGCATGTGGGATGGTGCATGCATCAGAGCATGAGCGCAGCTCAGCCACTCCCGTTTTTCTCTTTTGCACTTTGTTGTAGCTTTGTGTATAAGTAGAAGTCATTTATACAGGAAAACGCTGATGCGGCTGCACAACACCAAAAATCTCCAGTGTTCTTGAGTTCATTTGATCTTGGCCGGAGGTGATCCGGCTGACATTGCTGCCTCTCGTAGTTTTCGAACCTGTAGCATGAAGAACTGCATCTGCTGTTATTCCCTGACTCTGCATTCATGCTTCCTACTGCTGCCGTTACGTAACAGCGGTGGGATGGCCCATGTTTTGTTACAACAAACATTTCCCTACAGCAACAACTGTGGCACTCTGCCCCTGCGGTCTGGCACAGCATTGCCGTTGTGGTTGCCCGTTTGATATATGTTCATTGAGCCGTGATGAGAGCATCAGGCTCCTCCTCATCTTCTGCACTTGATCTGCATGGCCTGAGGTGGCCTCTCTGCTGAGGTGCACATGTACTGCAGCAACTGATGGCCAGCACCCTGCAGTGCAGTGTTTCTTCACAGTGTGACCGAACTCTGCCTCCTGGCGCAATGCGTGATTTGCAGGTGCTCACAGTATGCGTGTTGACTGGCAAATGTTAGGAATTTAGGCATTTTTATGTTTAATTTAATCTAAAAAAATAGTAGTAAATTCTTGACAACATATATGTGCACGTGTGAACTACAATTAATTGCTACAGTGGTAGCCATGACGAACATACTGAGTATAGACAACACAAAAATCTTACTGAATATAGAAACCGTAAGATCAAAAATATACCGAGCAGAGCAACCCATGCTCAAGGCACCGATGGCTCCATGCGCACTAGTCGACATAGTGCGTTGCTCGAAGTCGCGGACCACAGTCGTTGTAGGATAATGTACGCAGTGTAGTCCCGTGAAGGTCCACCAGGAGGAAGTCCGCTACAGGTCACCGGGAAGAAGACGTCGTCGTTCGTTGGGGAGTAGTCGTAGCAGATCGTAGATCAGCAGCGAGCAGTCGCGTGTAGATGCTCCCCAAAAACCTGATCGCTCGGCACACCCAAACAAGTGCAGCAGACACGGGCGTGGTTTCGGAGGCCTGCTCTTCCAATCCTCCATGCGCACGGAGGATCAGAATGGGGAAACTCAGGAGCAGCTACAACAGAGGTGCGTTGGTAGTGTTCTGTCTCTCGTGTACGCAGGTGCAACCCGAGCGGCGACTACAGAAGTAGAAGGATCGGGAGACTGGGGATGTGAACGGGCAGGAGCTCGGGAGGGAGGAAATCAGTGGTGAAGGAGGAGTAATCACTCGAACGTTACGGGAGTTACTGACAGAAACTCCAGAAATTCCTCCATTACTCCGTCCCTCCATCAATCAGCCCAACTGGCAAAACCAAGCCCAGCCTGCACCACATATGTGGAGCGGCGTGGCCCGACCCCGATCCTGAGCTCGAGCCCGTGCACGTCACGCCACGCCACGCCACGCGCGTGTGCCACGTCATTTGCCTCTCTCAACTTCTGAATAGGTGCACACGTAGTCCGCCTATTTAAATTGAGTCAACATATAGTCAAAATCCCATACGGAACTAAAACCATATTACACCATAGCATTAAATATAGGTCTAGGATTTATTTGATTTAATTAAATAAAATATGGGCCAAGCCCATATTAAATCTAACAATCCCTACCAAATTCTAGGGCACATATGAAATGCTCTCATTTCTCTGTTGTTTGATATACCAGTGTTTCGATGGAGACTGTTAAGTTGAACATCCACATAGAATAGAGGCTACACTTCTTTACAACTGAACAATGGACTATGTCTTGAATTGACAGTTTTATGCAAAATAAGTTTCACCTAAGTTCTTTATTGATACTTGATTGCCTAAAGCATTCCTCTGGTTGGAGCATATAAGTCAAACTCCTAGGGCTTTCATGAGTATCTAGAGACCATCCAAATCTCATAGACTGTGACTAACAGTTGAACTCATATAGGTGTGTTCCTCAAAAGATGTTCTGTAGGACAACATCTTTGCTTCAGCAAGCCACTTGGAACATATTAAGATAAAAATCAACCTGCCTTACAGAAAAGGAAAGATGTGCATCTCAGATGACATGGACCTTGTTAAGGGTCTTTCCTCACAATCTACCACTAGCTTGTTTCACCATCCTACTTCACAGGATCTCCGATCACATGGAACAGGTTACGACTTTGATAGACTTCATATGGGTCTGAAGCCCATCTCACTTGATGTACTATCTATCACATTACGTGGCAGTCCCTTAGTGAATTGATCTGCTATATTTTTAGACATATGGACATAATCCAACGCTATCACTCCGGAGTTTCTTAATTTTCCGACAAATTTTAACCGCCTCTTTACATGCCTTGTGGACTTCATGTTATCTTTATAACTGTTCACTTTGATTATCATAGTTCATAGAAATAGCCAGTATAGGGTTTCAACTACTGGTAAATCCATAAAGAGTTCACGAAGCCACTCGCCCTCAACAGTGGCGGTATCCAATGCTGCGAGTTCTGCTTCCATTGTTGACCTCGTTAAGAGAGTCTACTTGCAAGACTTCCATGAAACAGCGCCACCTCCAAGTGTGAACACATATCCACTTGTGGCATATTTCTCATCAGCACCGGATATCATGTTGGAGTCACTATAGCCCTCAAGCACCCTTGGGTACCCAGTGTAGTGAATTCCATATATAACTCATAGTACCTTTTAGATAGTGTATTACTCTCTCAAGAGCAAACCAATGATCATCTCCTGGATTTGACACAAACTGGCTTAGTTTGCTCATAGCAAACGAGATATCAGGCCGTGTAGCGCTAGCTAGATACATAAATGAACCAATAATTTGGGAGTATCTCAATTGATCCCTAGCAATTCTTCAGTTTTTCCTTAATAGCACACTAGGATCATAAGGCGTAGGAGCAGGTTGGCAGTCACTAAACACAAAGCGACTCAAAACCTTTTCCACATAGTGCGATTGTAGAAGTGTAACCCCACCATTGCCTTCTCTCAATAGCTTGATATTAAGAACATCAGACTCTCCCTATCATGACCCAATCATGACTTGTTCAAATTCATCATCATCATGAGCATCATATGCATTTGAAATTCAAGTTTGAAAACCAAACTGTCAAGAAACTGAATATTCTCGGCACTGCATGTTTTGGCAGATCGTATGTCCTCACCACGGAATGTTCCACTGAAACTTTTGCACAGACAGACAGCTGTCAGACCAACTCGTGTATTGATGGATCGTTCGATGAGATGGACGGACCGTCCGTCAATTCACCCCATGCATAAATGTGAGGTGTCACTTCCGGAGCTCATGTGGCCCCACAAGGCAGGCCACCTATCTAGTTCGAGGGCAGCCAAACCAGAGCACCAGCAGAACAGCTCTTTCACTTTCACTCTCCCACTCTCTCTCTTGTTCTTCACTCCCTCTCTCTCTACACTCACACACACTCAAGCAAGAAGGAGCAAGGGGAAGGGGAGGAGAAGGGATGGGAGGTTGCCACTAGCTGTTGGAGGCCATGGACTTCGTGTAGGAGCTGCTCACCACAAGGGGTAGGGGATAGAAGAGGGAGGAGCCCTCTCTCCCCCACCATTTGGGAGCTAGGAGGAGAAGGAGCAACCAAGAAGCTCACCACAAGGGGTAGGGGATAGAAGAGGGAGGAGCCCTCTCTCCCCCACCATTTGGGAGCTAGGAGGAGAAGGAGCAACCAAGAAGAAGGAGCCTGAGTAGCCAAGGGTTGGATCTTGCTTCTCCATCATCTTGAGGAGCTTCACAGCCATCCTAGGAAACCCTTGGTGAGTATGACTTGAGCTCAACACCATTTTTATGCTTCACATTGCCCTTCACATAGAAATGACCACCATTGACCTAGATGTTATTTGCACACAATGTAGATCCATTTGACTAGCTAGATATGCTCCATAGTACCTTACCAACCTACCCTAGCAATGGATTGCACATGCTAGAACTATAGGTGAAGATCACAATTTTGAGATGCACATTCCTGCACTGCACATGGTTTCACGGAGCGTCTGTCAATCTGTCAGAACGTTCTGTTGGAACAAAAACATAGCCAAACACTGAGGCAATTTATCCATTGAATTCACAGACACTCCGTCGTTCTTACGGAATGTTCCATCAATTCACTCAGAGAGCTTGTAGCTCTGTCCCAACCATTTATGATTTTACGGACTCTCCGTCCTCACGACGGAATGTTCTATGAATCATTCACAGACATAGAAAACTTAGAAGCTACAGACTTGATTGGATGGATCATCCGCCAAACCCGCAGATCGTCCGATGAATATTTTTGTGCCATTATTTCCCAACCCGAGTGTAGCTAATTTATCACGGAGCATCCGTCGTCATGACGAAATGTTTTGTGAGAACGTCTACACACATAGGAAACTTAGAGGCTACAGACCTACGCTCACGGATCGTCCGCCACTCACGACGGATCATCTGCTAGCACAACTCCAGACTTAGTCATTTAGAGCCTAAGTCCCCTAATCTCATGGATCATCTGTAAAACCGACAGATCATCCATCGAAATATAATTTCACCCACCCAAAGCTAGTCAGTTTCGGTCTTGCACTCACGGATCGTCCGTGGAATGGACAGATCGTTCGTGAAGACTACTTAGAAACTTTCACAAATATGTCATCGGATCATCACCATGGACCGTCCGAGGTTATTGACGGAGCATCCGTCAATGCAGTCGACAAAACACCCTTGTTATACTACACACACATTTATACATACTTATACCCTAATTAAGTAACATCAATGCATATCACATCATGTCATTTACACTTATGCATTATACTCATCAAGTATCATACATTCATTAGGTGACGCAGGCTTCGATGAGGTTCATTTGGAGGAGACCCAAGAGGTAGAGGTTGTCGATGAGCCACCGACCGATCAGACTCATGGCAGGCCCCTATGCATCCCTCTCTTTTGCTAAATGCACAATTTGATTATGGTTATGCATTGCATTGCTATGTTACTACCTATGATTTCCTATGTTGAGCTTATTACCTTGAATGACCCCACACAACTCAAATGTTGATTGTTTACTTTCATTGCTTGATTAACTCATGCTTAGTTTGCTTAGATGGTAGAAGTTGAGATGATGATGATGGGTTTCTCATCGCTCGCGCATTGTAGGGCATGTTTGTCCACTAAAGCAACATAAATGGGTTATGATCTAAAACTTGACCAAGTGGATGAGGTTAATGATGATGAATGGTCAGCGAGGGGTTGGACCATGGCAAGATGGGTGATGTCTTGGATGGTATAGCTCGGTAACCGGTTAAGGACCGTGTATCCGTGGTAGTAAGTCATGAACATAATTGTACAAACCACTCGTCATGAATGGGGATGACAAGCCAAGTATCTAATTGTGACCGGTCTACCTGTGGATTCGGCGCGAAGGTGATGCTAGGTAGATGAGATGTCATTACTCGGGTACCTCTCAAACCGTTCGTGGGCACCCACAGCCGGATTGGGGAAAGGTTGAGTAACTGAGAGGGCTGTGTGGGCCAAGAGCAGAGACCAGGCTGTGTCGGGTAAAAAAAAGTCGCTTGTTGGGCTGTTTGGGCCAAAGACAGGAGGAAATGTGGTGACAAAAAAGAAAAATAAAGGAAAGAGGGATGTGGTCTGCTGCTAGGCCAAAATAGAGAGGTTTGTAAATTCATTCTGAGTCCAGTATCATCTTATATAAATAATGACTATTTTATATATGGGATTTTATTTTAGGATTTTCCAAATACGACACTAAAAACATGAAATTGTTACATTTTATATAAATATATGTGATTTTATTTTAGGATATTCCAAATACGACACTAAAAACGTGAAATTATTACTCTATTAGTATTACTTATACTCTGATTATTGTGTTGTGACAATTTTAGTGATGATTCGGAGTGGCTATGACATTTAAACAATCATGTATAAGCATTGTCATAAAAACTGCCATAAACATGGAACTGAAATAGGTTATTATGATTTTGGGTTGGCATCAATGATGACGGGCGATACATTATTGTCATTAAGCTGAACCAGCTCATAAAAAAGTCATAAAAGGAGTGACTTAGTGATGAAAAGCTTCATTGTCATTGGATATTTGTCATAGTTGGTCAGATTTCTTGTACTGGAGTTGTTGTACAGGAGGGGCTGAAAAACGACTTTACCTCAAAAAATATATAACGGCCACAAAATAAAAGGAACCTTTAGCAAACAAGCATGAATTTGTGTTTCTCAAGAGTATTCTGATATGGGCTTTGCTACGGTACTCCAGTTACCTAGCAGGAGGTAAGACCTCAAAAAAATCATAGCACTTGATTTTTCAAAATAAATGAAACAATTTAATAAATTAAATAGTCATAAAATAGAAAAGGAATCCCAAAAATCTCAGGCATATATATCCCCACGCAGACCATCTTCCTTGTTTGGTGCCGCATGCAAACAGGCAGCATGCCGGAAAAATGAAATGCACTCATGTGGTTCTTCTTCCTCGACGTACGCACGATGCAATTACTATTGTAAGAAAAATTATGGACAAGTCATCTTCATCAAAATATGTTACATGTTGCTAAAATTAAATTGGATCTACCACTTGTCACTAAAAAGTGATGTAGATATGTGTAATCAGTGCAAGTATCACTACATCTCATTATGTCATGATACATATCAGTTTGTCACGTTATAAAAGTTATAAATTTGCGGGTCTACCACGAAATAGCCCTGCAACATTCCAAAATAAAAATTTTAATAGGATAAATACAAATAACTATGTCTTATTTCTAACTACAAATCATCGTGTTATATAAAATAAAATAAAATACGGCTGCACCCACCACTATGCATGTGTGTGTCCATGTCCATGTTATAGAACACTTTAGATCATGCTAGCAAAGTTAGATCATGCATGCATATTAGATCTAATAGGAAGATATTTTCCTTATATATCCTATTAATTAGGAGGTAATATGTGATAATTGTTATTCAGATTGACGGTCCATAGTTATTAGGGTGTACCATAGCAAAACCCTTCTGATATTGTAGTTTTCAAAGATGTTCTTCAAAACATCAGGGTAGATTATTAGCACGATGAAACTAATGGAGAAATTAGCAGAAAGCTTACAATAGCTATTGAACATGTAAGCTTCTTGTGTTGGATGAGATGTTTGGCAGCTTGAAGTGTGGACTAATCAACTGAGAATTCCGTTAAACACTGCAACTACAAAAATAATTCTGGTCACAACACGAAATGATACAGTTGCACGAGCAATTGGTGTGGAATATATGCATTGAGTTGAACTGATGTCAAAAGAAGTAGGATGGTGTCACACCCCAAAATTTGGATTTTGAGATGTGATTAGAAAGCAATTAATTCCATGAATTTCTTAATTTAAATTTTTGCCAACTTTTACTGAATAGCAAAAACAAATTCCGAAGAAAGTAACTACTTTCTAAATTAAAAAGGAATGAATCATAGGGTATAAATATGTTGTTTGTTGCATTCATGTTGCTCAATAGTTTTTGCAGTAGATTCCTCTCGCTTTTTCTACCTAGAGTTTTGCTTGACTACAAAATTCAAATGGATAAAAAATTAATAAGTAGTTTTCGTTTTTTTTAAAAAAACAGGCTATCTAGTCCTCTCCATAGTTAATCCTTTCTTATCTGTTCTTTTTCTTTTGATCCTTGGGCCCTTTTGCTTTGACGTGACAAATCGGAAGAAGCAAGCAACCAGGCCAACTGATAAATGTCAGCTCCTTCGATTATTTCACTAGTAATCATCATCGATCTCACGATCTCTCTTCGCTGTATGCCGCGCACGCCAATGACTCCAGGTGCATCATGCTGTTCCCGTCTATAAATAGCAAACCCACCGCCATGTTTTTTTTTTCCCCAAAACCCTAGGAACGAAATCTTATCTTAAGCCCAATCGATCTAGACCCTGCCGCCGCGCCGCGCCCTAGAGCCATCGCCCGGCCGCCTCCCAGCCAGCCAGAATTTGGATTTTTTTTTTGTTTAATTTGTTTTCAGTTCAGTTACACATATTTGTTTAATATATAATATGTTTTTATATACGTATTCTACGCTGCTAATATAAATACACGCACGCATATAATTACATCTAATTCTCATCTCGAGCATTATTATATTCGAATAAAGTATGAAACTATATATATTATAGATATATATGTATATATACAACACTTTCATAATCTTGTTCTCGAAAATAACGATATCAATAAACATTTAATTTACATCATTAGTTTCTTAGGATCAAAGTAGAACTCGCCGTTGGGATTTAGCACTTTTTCTAGAAGATATCCTGCTATTGACTCTTGAACTGCTTTCAGATGGTCTTTTTGCATGACCCTTCGTTTCAACCATTCAGTCTTGCATTTGAAATAAAAGGAAAAGTATTAATACATATATATATATATATATATATATATTCATTTAAAAATAAATAAAAAATTGATATATACGTACTCTGAGGACATCTTCAGGAGTTCTTCTTATGTGTGCAGTGATAAATTCACAAACGTAGTATCCACACAAGTTATTACCTTATTCCTGCCGCAAACACCACTGTACGAGAAGAAGATTATTCTCATCATCTCACACGTAAATTGAAGTACGATATAGTAATTAAACACGTGGGGAAGTATATATAGTACAACTTACTGGTATTTCAACTACATTAAGTGGTGCCTTGCAATCCTTGCGGTGTTGCCGAATAAACTCTTTCCAAACCCTGCGCGACCAATAATGTACGATCATTAATAAATTATGGCAAAGTCTATTCAATAATAGTTGTGCGCGAGAGATTAAAATTACTCCTGGATAATGTCTATCATATCTTGGTATAGTGCTCGCTCTTTTCTCAATGAGTCTAAGATTACTAACTGACTTGAGTTTAACTCAATGACAATGAGTATCCAGTGAAACCTGCATTGGTTTATACACATATGTACATGCATATAAGTTGTATTGATATTACATAAAATATGTAGACTACATTATTATTAACACTTACTCAAAGTTGTACGGGAAAAGTATTGTTCTCTTGTCGTGCTGCTTCACGAAGAACTTCATGATATTCGTCTGTGCTTCAGATACCCAGTGCTCCTTGACAATAATATCGGTTTTGAATACGATATAAGGATCAATGAAGCCAACACTGGTGTCTTGTATTCTTTGGAGCTCTGACATCTGGAATCTGTATATAAATATAAGTTACATGTGAGGATAATTATATACACGTACGCATGGAAGTGAGTTTATTAAATAAAAGTAAGAATCACTTACAAACAAAAGGAGCTAATGATTGATTTGTCCAGAGCGTCCAAGTGGTATAGTTGATGCAATTCTTCGAAACTAATATGTAAGATGTCATCACCACGGAAGTAATGATGGTCTCTAAATCTGACAAAGATCCACTGCTCACCCCTGCCACACGCCTGCATGTACCACTTGTTGAGCAAGTACATTTGCGTACCCAATTCATTCAGAGCCGCGGGGTTGTATAGACTTTTGCCAAATTTATAAGTCTTCCAGGTATCAACTTCCAGGTTCTGGATTGGAGCTTTGCCCGTCACTTGATCCAAGGTTAAACCAGTTTGTTCAAAAAAAGCATTAAGGTCTTGAACCGACACTTCTCTAGAGTTGTCTGGTCGATAGACTTCTATGTTGCTTCTGTTGTCCGAGCTGTGGGACATCCTTCCCTGATGCTCTTTTCCTTTTCTTATGTGCATCATGTGACTTTACGAGGGAGCGGTCATAGTCTGATAGTGGCGGAGGCTTACGAACTTCAAGCATCTTTTTCTTGTGAGCTTTGACCTTCTGCCTCAGCTGATCTCATGGTATGTAAAAGTACGACTTCTCCTTAAGCTTCGCTTGTCTCTGTTTTTGGATATCTATAAAAAAATCTTTCACTTTTTTGTCTTCTTCAGCTGCTATTTGCTCATCAGTCTTTTCAGGAAGTATTTCTTGAGAAATAACTCTTTTTTTTGGGGTCTTCTTTGTCGCCGGGACCTTAGACGTCTTTGTAGTGCGTCGCTGTGGAGGGGGTGGGGGCGGTGTTGGAGACCGGCGTGGAGGCGATGAGGCCGGTGTTGGAGTCTGGCGTGAAGGCGTTGGAGATCGTTGTGGAGGCGGTGGGGCCGGTGTAGGAGTTGGAGATCGTTGTGGAGGCGATGGGGCCGGTGTAGGAGTTGGAGATCGCCGTGGGGATGAAGTCGTCTCGCCCCCCGCGACGCTGTGATGAGATGGGGAATGAATGATTGGGCTAGGCTGGGGGGAGACCCTGCTACAAAAACAAGTTGTGGGTCAATTATTTTTGAAGCCAATATAAAATTAATGGAAAATAATATTTCATTCACTTTCATTCGTACCTAGGGTGAGGTAGGGGAAGCGGTGGCGCCCCAGGAATGATGATGAAGCATTTGCGCCATTGAATAAATGTCTTCTCTGCTTCTCCTAGTGTCTTCTCCCCATCACCGCCTTCAATGTCAAGAGGAACATTGTTGTAACCTTTGAGCACTCTATCGACCGAGACGCTAGCATATCCAGGTTGAATAACTGACCCATGGATTTCTTGGTGTCTTCGTTCGATCTATTGGAGATACAACCCCGACAGCCACCATGATTGATGCATTATTACCATCTGGAATGTGCAGCTCACATGTTGTTAGAGGCTCGGTAATGTCATCAACAGGGAAGCACAACCCAGCGTCACCTTGAATAACTGGCAACTTCGTGGAAGCACAATTGCTTTTCATCTGACCAACAGGGCTAATGGTGACTCCTGGCGTTGATTGTGATTGCATTTGACTCATTGCTAGCTGCACTTGCCTCTTGATCTCCTCCTGCATTCTTGCCTTAAGAGATTTTTCTCGTTCACGTGATTCAAGCAATGCTTGTCGTGACTCATTAACAAATTGCTCCAATACACGGATTCAGTATGCCTCCTCATCCTTCTTTCTCTGGCGGCTTCTGTAGGTATCCTTGTCTGTTGGGAATGCTTGTAGCCACGGAACCGCCCCATAGCCTCTTGTTCGACCACCATGTTCAGGATTCTCTAGGGCATATGTCAGTTCATCCTTTTCTCTGTTGGGCTTGAAAACACCACTATCAGCTTCTTCCCTAGCACGAGCTAGTCTCTGTGTTGCTCTCTCAATTTTTTGGCCAAAAATTAGCTTGCCAGTGTCTGGGTCTAGGCTTCCCCCATGAGCGTAGAACCAATTCTTCGCGCGTTGAGGCCAGTTCTTCTCTATTATTTCAGGTATGATTCCCTTGGCAGTAATCTCTGCTTCTAGGTTCTGCCACTTGGAAATAGCACTCCTATAACCACCTGATCCCATGCGATGATGGTATTGCTTCTGTCGGGCATTCTGCTGATTCCTCATCACACGTTCCTCACTCTCTTGAGATGTCTTGTATTATACGAAGTCATCCCAATGGGACTCCAACTTGACAAACGCCTTAGCATTGAAATTCGGCATTTCATTCTTCAAGATAAACTTTTTATACAATGTCTTCTTCCAACTCTGGAACAATGTTGCCATCTTCTTCATTGTCCAATCCCTCACTAGCTCCTTCAAAGCATCATCTGCTTGTAATGTGAAATGCTGAGTGATATCTCTCCAAGCTAGGTTCTTGTCACGATCAGATACAAAACTAACATTAGGAGTGGATATCTTCTGCTTCCATTCATGAGCACTAACTGGGATCCTATCCCTTACAATAAACCCACATTGATTGACATATGTCTGAGCATGTGGTCCCAATGGTTTGCCGGTGTCGGTGTCGAATTCTGATATTATGAAACGGCCCTCTAATGGCTTTTTTGGCCCTCGGACTTTCCTACTCTTGCCGGTGGTTGATGTAGATCCAGAGACCGGCTACATGAGTAGAAACACAACGATTAACAACAAATATACGTACGCATGCATCTATAAGAGATGATAGATAATCGAATATACCTCGCCAGTATTTTCTTGCGCGACAATTTGTTGATCTTCAACCACCGGGATATTCAGGATATCCTCATAATCAGCAAAGTACTGACTCATGTCATCTACATCCACATTGGTGCCGGCGTTGATAATATTCGCCATTATGTCATCATTCAAGTTATCATCCGGAGCAGCCATTTGTATCTTCAAGATAACACATAGATAGAATTACTATGGCAAATAACATAAGTACATGTGATAACACATATAGAATTACTAAATCCAATTAAATATAATAACACATAATATTTCATAAGAATAAACAATAATAAGGTATAGGCTTTGGAATCGAATAAAAAACACTTTCGATCCAAAAACATGGAAATAAGTACATGTATATATACACATAGAATGATACAATTTTCTCTCTCTCTCTCAACACATAGAATAAGTGCATATGTATATATCACTAGATATGCATGTGATAACACATAGAATGTCTCTCTAGATACAATTTTCTCTCTCTCTCAACACATGGAAATAATTAAGTACATGTATATATACACATAGAAATAATTAAGTACATATATATGTATACATATAGAATCTCTAGATAGAATTAATTACTAAATCTAATTAAACCTAACATATATACATAGATAGAATTACTAAATCAAAATTAAATCTAACACATATAGAGAGAGAGATAGAATAATAATTACTAAATATATCAAAAACTATAATAAAAAACTATCTAAAAAACTATATAAATAAAGTACTAATTAAATTTTAATACATTTAAATCTAATTAACATATATCAAAATCTATCTAAAAATCAAAGAATAAACTACTAATTAAATTTTAATACATTTTAATCTAACATATATATCAAACACTACCTAAAAACTATCTAAAAAAACTATCTAAAAAAGTATCTAAAAAAATATGGCCGAGCGCTATAGCTAGCAACAGGCTAGGGGCGCCATGGCGGCCAGGCGTGCTGGCCGGCCACGGGGCCTAGCTGAGCCGCGCGAGGACGACGTACGTCGGAGACGATCTCGACGGCCGCTGGGCGGGGCTCGACGACGAGGGCGAGCGGGGGTAGACGATGGCGGCGGCGCGGCAGAGACGACAAGATCGACGTTAGATCAAAAAATAGAAGATGAACAGAGGAACCGTTCGATATATATAGGCCGGGACCCTTTAGTCCCGGCTAGTAACACCAACCGGGACTAAAGATCCTTTAGTCCCGGCTGGTAAGCCGAACCGGGACTAAAGGTCCAACCCTTTAGTCCCGGCTCGGCTTACCAGCCGGGACTAAAGGATCTTTAGTCCCGGTTGGTGTTACCAGCCGGGACTAAAGGTATTTTTGGGTGGGAAATTCCGCCCACCCTTTAGTCCCGGTTCCTGGCCTGGGCCGGGACTGAAGGCCTGAAATTTTTGCAGCCCGCCAAAGTGTTGTTTTTTCATTTAACCAAATTTGTCTTGGTTAAACTTGCTCAAATGAGACACTAAATGACCTCAGATGAAAAAACTCTGAATACCAAATTTGATCATCTCAGCAAGATCTACAATTGTTACATAGCTCATTTTCCTATTTGAGAAAGTTTTATCAAACACTAGTCACAAATTCTTGAATCTCATATAGACTTTCTAAAACTATGTCACACACTTGTGAAATTTGAACTACATTTTGTTCAAACTTTCTCAAATAAAAAAATAGCCTATATAAGGATTGTAGATCTTGATGAGCTGAACAAACTTGGTATTCAAAACTTTTCAATTTGAGACAATCTAGGGTTCCGAAAACTAGTTTGTAGGCGTCGAAATTTAAAAATCATAAATTTGAACCATCCAAACTATCTCAAATGGAAAGTTGACCAAAACAACAATTGTAGATCTTGATTATTTTAACAAACTTGGTATTCAAAACTTTTCAATTTGAAGTCATTTAGAGTTCATAATACTAGAGTCAAAGTGTTGTTTTTTTATTTGACCAAATTTGACTTTGTCAAACTTGCTCAAATGAGACACTAAATGACCTCAGATGAAAAAACTCTGAATACCAAGTTTGATAATCTCAGCAAGATCTACAATTGTTACATAGCTCATTTTCCCATTTGAGAAAGTTTTATCAAACACTAGTCACAAATTCTTGAATCTCATATAGACTTTCTAAAACTATGTCACACATTTGTGAAATTTGAACTACACTTTGTTCAAACATTCTCAAATGAAAAAATGGCCTATATAAGGATTGTAGATCTTGATGAGCTGAACAAACTTGGTAATCAAAACTTTTCAATTTAAGACAATCTAGGGTTCCGAAAACTAGTTTGTAGGCGTCGAAATTTAAAAATCACAAATTTGAACCGTCCAAACTATCTCAAATGGAAAGTTGACAAAAACAACAATTGTAGATATTGATGATTTTAACAAACTTTGTATTCAAAACTTTTCAATTTGAAGTCATTTAGAGTTCATAATACTAGAGTCAAAGTGTTGTTTTTTCATTTGACCAAATTTGACTTGGTCAAACTTGCTCAAATGAGACACTAAATGACCTCAGATGAAAAAACTCTGAATACCAAGTTTGATCAACTCAGAAAGATCTACAATTGTTACATAGCTCATTTTCCCATTTGAGAAATTTTTATCAAACACTAGTCATAAATTCTTGAATCTCATATAGACTTTCTAAAACTATGTCACAACAGTGCATCGTTGTATCATGCGGGCACAACAGTGAATTTCTTCTTGACGTATGACCCTTAGTTATGATCTTGTCGTAACCATGGAGTGTCTTCATCATTTAATATGATGCTTGGATCTTTCTTCACTATGAAGGGTGGAATTTGGACATTTCTTTCATAATCTTCTGACATGTCTGACTTGTCTTCAATTCCCACTATATTTATTTTCCCAGAAAGAACTATGTGGCGCTTTGGCTCATTGATCATTGAGTTGATGTCTTCATTTTTTCCTCTCTTTGATTTTGTAGACATGTCTTTCACATAGAACATCTGACTCACATCGGCAGCAAGGACGAATGGTTCGTCTTTGTACCCAATATTGTTGAGGTCCACTATTGTCATTCCATACTCTTTGTCGACTGTTACCCCTCCTCCGGTCAGCTTCAACCATTGGCACCGGAACAAAGGAACTTTAAAATTAGGTGCGTAGTCTAGTTCCCATATATCTTCTATGCGGCCATAATATGTTTGTATATTCCCATTTGGATCTGTGCCATCTATGCGAACACCACTATTTTGATTGGTGCTCCTTTTATCTTGGGCAACTGTGTAAAATGTATTCCCATTTATCTCGTACCCTTGGTACGTGAGGATATGCCATGATGGTTGCCTAGCCAACAAATACAGTTGCTCATCAATATTATCATCGCCTTGACATTCTTTTCACAACCAACCACTGAAACTTTCCATGTGCTGACGCCTAATCCAAGCTTCAGTCTTCCCTAGAAACTTGGATCGTAAGAACTCCTTATGTATCTTGATGTACGGATGCACCAATGACGAGTTCTGAAGAACTGTGTAGTGTGCTTTATTGAAATAATCATCTTCCATGCCAATATATGTTTTCTTCCCTAAAGTTCCTTTACCACTGAGTCTCCCCTCGTGTCGCGATTCGGGAACGCCAATCGGGGCAAGGTCAGGAATAAAGTCAACACATAACTCAATGACCTCCTCTGTTCCATAGCCCTGGGCGATGCTTCCTTCAGGCTTAGAACGGACTTTCACATATTTCTTCAAGACTCCCATAAACCTCTCGAAGGGGAACATGTTATGTAAGAACACAGGTCCAAGAATACTAATCTCCTGCACCAAATGAACTAGGAGGTGTGTCATGATATTAAATAAGGATGGAGGGAACACCAACTCAAAGCTAATAAGACATTGAACCACATCATTCTGTAGAGTAGCTAGTTCCACTGGATTGATTGCCTTCTGAGAAATTGCATTGAGGAATGCACATAGCTTCACGGTGGCTAGACGTACATGTGGAGGTAGAATTCCTCTTAAAGCAACTAGAAGCAATTGCGTCATAAGCACGTGGCAGTCGTGAGACTTTAAGTTTAGGAATTTCTTCTCTGGCACATTTATTATACCCTTTATATTAGAGGAGAATCCTGATGGGACCTTGATGCTGCTTAGACATTCGAACATGCTGTCCCTCTCTTCTTTGCTAAGCGTGTAGCTAGCAGGACTTAAGTAATGACGTCCATCATCTGTCTTCTCTGGATGAAGGTTGTCTCGTTCTTTCATGCCCTGCAAGTCCTGGCGTGCTTCAAGTGAATCCTTTGGCTTCCCGTACACACCCATGAATCCTAACAGGTTCACACAAAGATTCTTTGTCAGGTGTGTCGACGAAATATGGTCGGCAGTCCACCGAGGGGGGTGCCCGTGGTGGTAGATTATCGGTAGGATGTGTGTGATCAGGAACCAGATGGTGACACAAGGTGCAGAGACAGCGATTTAGACAGGTTCGGGCCGTCTGATCGACGTAATACCCTACGTCCTGTGTCTTTGGTGTATTGTATTGAGATGTATACTGTATGATCTGTCCTCTAGGGGACCCTTGTCTCTCCTTATATACTCCGAAGAGACAAGGTTACAAGTAAAGTATCCAATTTGGTACTATTACAATATCTAGTACAACTTGTAATCTTGATGTGCACGCCTTGATCTTATGGGCCGGGCCACCTCGGATGGTGCGGCCCATGTACCATCTTGTGGTACCCGGGGGTATATCCCCCACAGCTAGTCCCCGAGCGCCATGTATTCTGATGCGACACGCCGTTTCAACCTTCTCCGAACAATGAGGCTTGAGTTCTTGACATCTCCGACCACCGTTGTCGCCGGAGAAGGAGGTTGTCCGAAGAATGTATGGTGCTCTTAAGAAGAAAGAAAAAGATTTCCGTCCTGGTAAGTGTGCCCACTTGTATTTCTGAAAAGAAATGTAAGTGCGTCTTGAAGCGTAGCGTCCTTGATCATTGAGGCGTAGAGGTCGAAAAACAAACACATTCACCGCAAGGTGAAGTGTGCCCACTTAGTCCCTGAGCCTGGTAGTAGGTGATGTAGGCATGTGGTGCCAGGGTCTAAAAAGAATTCCCAGTTAAGTTGAGAATCCAACCGTCGTACAGGCGATACAAGATGCACCGGCAGGTGCATCGTACCGATGTAGTCCCCGAGCTTGCTGGAAGACGAGGTATGAGCCTTGTAGCAAGGTCTAAGTGAGAAAAAATATCCCAACTATATGCGAGTTGCCAGTCACATGTAGTCGAGACGCAAAGTCCCCGAGCCGTGGTCGGAGAGTGGTCGAGGCAGTCCCCGAGCTACGGTCGAGGAGCGAGACGCAAAGTCCCCGAGCCATGGTCGGAGAGTGGTCGGGGTAGTCCCCGAGCACAGGTCGAGGAGCGAGCGACGAAGTCCCTGAGCCATGGTCAGAGAGTGATCGAGGCAGGCAGTCCCCGAGCACAGGTCGAGGAGCGAGCGACAAAGTCCCCGAGCCGTGGTCGGAGAGTGGTCGAGGCAGTCCCCGAGCACATGTCGAGGAGCGAGCGACGAAGTCCCCGAACCGTGGTCGGAGAGTGGTCGAGGCAGTCCCCGAGCGTAGGTCAAGAAGCGAGCGACGAAGTCCCCGAGCATAGCTCGAAATTCCTGCAATATAAATATGTAGAATGGTAGTACATGATGTACAAAGTAATAAATTATGGAGAAAATGACGCTCAGCAACCATTTGTAAATGAGCATGATGTGATAAAGCAGTTGGTGCTTTGTAAACATCAGTGTTAATGTAAAATTTGTGTTTATACTTAATATAAACCGTCTGACCAGTTAGTATATAGCTGAGTCTCCAGCCCTAGCTAGCCCGTTAACCATAACGCGGGGCGCGGAGCCCGTGCACGTGTAGGAAGAACAAAGCGTCGCTAAGGAGCCAGTGCCGACCACCCATAACGCAGAGGGCAGACGCTCGTGCACATGTAGGGAGGAGCCGGAGACAGGGCCGTCTCTGGAGGCGTCCGAGCGTCAACAGGACTGGTCGAGGATTTGCATTAAGTATAGATGTTTGTTATCTTTAAGATGATATACATGGACAAACGTTATTTGAAGAATAATCATGACGAGGACGTTGTGGAGAAACGTCGTAATGAAAATTATATTAAATATAAATATTAGAAGTGTACTTATCTTTGGATAGAAATCTGGTCGGTGGCGATGAAGTTGTCCGGTCCTCGAGCTTTTCGGCCTGTCATCATGACTGTGGTCGCGGTTGTCGTAGCGCCGTTCTTTGCGGCGATCATCATTTGCGACGTGGTCTGGTGGCCTGGTGGTCTGGAGCTCGGCGGAGCCGCTCTGGACGTGGTCGTCGTGGTCTGGTGGTTGACGTGGTCGGAGCTCGGCGGAGCTGCTCGGGATGTGGTCGACGTGGTCGGTGGTCGACGTGGTCGGAGCTCGGCGTGGCTCGCTCAGCGGCTCGCTCCGCGGCTCGGCGTGGCTTGCTTGATGACTCGCTGCGGCTCGCCAACGGCTCGGACAGCTTGCTTGATGGCTCAATGTATGCGTGTGCACATGCAAGTGCTGTAGCAATCTATAGTTGGCCTTCCTTATTTGCTTCAGTCATTATTAATAATGACGTGTCCGAGTATGCCTCCGCTGCTAGCACTGGAGTGCAACCCGAATCTAACTCTGGCAGAAGTCGTCGTTGAAGTAGGAGACGGAGGCAGCATTGCAGTCTGACTTGACTTGAGCCATTTTGTGCTGTTGATCTTCGCACGTGTGAGTGGAGTACGACTGATATATATTCTGCATCGTCGCGGGACGTTGAGTGGCTCCGAACGATGTTGATTGTTACGGGAAGCAGAGCTACGTGCGCCGAACCGGAGCCGTAGCTTGACTCCACGCATCGAAGCACACTGCTGCGAGTTCGCGACGAGTTGCGCCGTGACGTCGGGTCGCCATGGATGATGTTAATAAAGAAAATTTCCATCTGGTTCGCCGGGAGATCAGCACGCACAACCCCTAAGAGGGGATCCCCTACCTGGCGCGCCACTGTCGACGAAATATGGTCGGCAGTCCACCGAGGGGGGTGCCCGTGGTGGTAGATTATCGGTAGGATGTGTGTGATCAGGAACCAGATGGTGACACAAGGTGCAGAGACAGCGATTTAGACAGGTTCGGGCCATCTGATCGACGTAATACCCTACGTCCTGTGTCTTTGGTGTATTGTATTGAGATGTATACTGTATGATCTGTCCTCTAGGGGACCCTTGTCTCTCCTTATATACTCCGAAGAGACAAGGTTACAAGTAAAGTATCCAATTTGGTACTATTACAATATCTAGTACAACTTGTAATCTTGATGTGCACGCCTTGATCTTACGGGCCGGGCCACCTCGGATGGTGCGGCCCATGTACCATCTTGTGGTACCCGGGGGTATATCCCCCACAAGGTGCATCACGTTGATTGCATTGCGGACCTCTAGGACTTGCCAATAGGGTAGCTCCTAAAAGATGGACTTCTTCTTCCACATGGGTGCATGTCCCTTAGCATCTTTGGGAACAGATTCGCTGCCTTGTCCCTTTCCAAATACTACTTTCACATCCTTGACCATTGCGAGTACATCTTCCCTAGTTCGGTTATGAGGCTTCTTCCGGTGGTCTGGCTTACCTTTAAAATGCTTACCTTTCTTTCTTACTTGGTGATTCAAAGGAAGGAATCGACGATGGTCAAGGTACACGACCTTTCGATATCTTTTCAAATATATACTGTCAAGGTCATCAAAACAATGTGTGCATGCATTATATCATTTGTTTGTCTGACCTGAAAGATTACTTAAAGCAGGCCAATCATTGATTGTTACGAACAACATTGCTTGTAGGTCAAAGTGTTCTTGTTTGTACTCATCCCAGACACGTACACCTGGTTTGTTCCATAAAACTAGAAGTTCTTCAACTAATGGCTTCAGATAGACATCAATGTCGTTGCCAGGTTGCCTCAGACCTTGGATGAGGATCGGCATCATAATGAACTTCCGCTTCATGCATAACCATGGAGGAAGGTTGTAGATACATAGAGTAACTGGCCAAGTGCTATGACTAGTGCTTTGCTCCCCAAAAAGATTCATACCATCTGTACTTAAGGCGAATCTTAAGTTTCTAGCCTCATTTGCAAACTCTGAAAATTCCCTGTCTATCGCTCTCCACTGGGACCCATCAGCTGGGTGTCTCAACATATTGTCTACCTTACGGTCTTCTTTATGCCACCGCAACAACTTTGCATGGTCTTTATTTCTGAACAAACGTTTTAAGCGTGGTATTATAGGAGCATACCACATAACCTTGGCAGGGATTTTCTTTCTAGGACGTTGTTCACCCTCGATGTCACCAGGATCATCGCGCCTGATCTTATACCGCGCTGCTTTACATACTGGGCATTCATCCAAATTCTCGTATTCATTGCCACGGTAGAGGATGCAGTCATTAGGACATGCATGTATCTTCTAGATTTTTAATCCCAAAGGGCAGACAACCTTTTTTGCTTCGTACGTAGTGGTGGGCAATTCATTTGGCTTCAGAAGCATCTTCTTTATGAGGTTCAATAAATTCTCAAATGCCTTGTCGGATACACCATTCTTTGCCTTCCACTGTAGCAATTCTAGTGTTGTACCCAGCTTTTTTTGCCCCTCTTCGGCCATCGGGTATAGCAACTTCCTATGATCCTCAAGCATGCGCTCGAACTTAACTTTCTCTTTTTCACTTTCGCATTCTTGTTGTGCATCACGAATGGCATCGCCAAGAGCATCATCGAGATCATCTTCTGCCGCTACCTCTTCTTCATCTCTCCCCATTGTAGTATCATCAAAGGCACCATACTGAGCAATAATGTCATCAATGTCTAAATCTTCTCCTTCACCTTCTTCCATCATGACTCCGCTTTCTCCATGCTTAGTCCAACATATATAGTTTAACATGAAACCTGACTTAAGCAAATGTGAATGAAGACTCATTGAGCTTGAATATTCCTTTAAATTCTTACATATGGCACATGGACAGCACATGAAACCATCCAGCTTATTTGCCTCGGCCACACCTAAGAAATAGTGCACGCCCTCAATAAAGTCTTGGGAGCCGCGATCGGCATTGTACATCTAATGGCATGACATAATCTGCATTACACGACAAATTATGAAAACCTTGAACATAATTAAGTATTTTATTACACAACATAGATGATACACACGGTTGATTAATTAACTAAGCCTGGCTACAACGTAAGCAATCCCAACTATCACTAAACAAACTAAAACTACAATGCACTTCAGTAACATAATTATTTTGTGACCATACGCAACTAAAACAGACAAATCATTCTTCTGTTGAATATCAATAAGCTTCTCCTGCTGGCTCACTGCCTCATCATCAGCAGCCGCTACCTCAAGCGCACCCGAATTCTGCACGTATGTAGCATAATCTTCCTCCCAGTACCAACTATCGCATCCATTGCCCTCCCACTGAAATTAAAGCCAAAAAATATTTAGTCAAAAATATTCAAGAAAAGCAGGTCAATTAGCCATAATAATCAAATGCGTAAGAAACTCACATCGCGATCCGGACACTTGTAGAAAACACGACCCTTGTTGGGTCTCTGTCTCTTGACTCGGTACTCCATCACAATCTTCTGCTTACACTTGCCACAGATAATGAGAGGGAGTTCTGGCCTCAGTCGTTTCGCAACCGAACGAGAGGCCGAGGATCCGGTACCAGTTGTCATCTACTTTCTATACTTATTTTTGCAAACTAGTGTAAATTTCACATTTTCTAAAATAATATATTTAAACAAAACTAAAATTATTTATTTATCTAACTAAACCATGAAATATGTACTATGTATAATAGTAAAATACCAAACTATCAAGTAATTTTACTATTGTAAATCATCATGTGATTTTGAGCTAAAAATGACATAGAAATCACATAGCTCAAAAACATGTTTCAATAAATAACCATCCGTACTAGTTGACCTTGCTTACGTGATCATCTCGGCGAGCATTTCTCCACCGGACGGCACCATACTTGGCCAAGGAAGAGCTCCGATTCTACGAGAAAGGGAACATGGTCTTCCACGACCGTTGCCGCTCTCCCTCGTAGAATCAAAGCTCCTCCTTGATGTCCGTTACCGCTCGGCAGAGAACATGCTCGCCGAGCTGAACACGGTCCACAAGTTCAACTAGTACGGATTTTCTATAATTTTCTAACTATTTTCTAAGTTTTTCATTTCATGGAAAATTTAATTCTAAAAAATAAAAGGCATGATTTCTAAGTATTTCATTTCATGGAAAAAATAATTCTAAGTGACCTGCTCGATATCGGCGAGCTCGCGGGCGTTTAGGTTGCCGAGGATAGTAACATTTGTTGGTCTGAAGTTATCAAATATCCATCAAATTATAGCTCAAAAACATGTTTCAATAAATAACCATCCGTACTAGTTGACCTTGCTTACGTGATCATCTCGGCGAGCATTTCTCCACCGGATGGCACCGTACTTGGTCAAGGAAGAGCTCCGATTCTACGAAGAAGGCAACACGGTCTTCCACGACCGTTGCCACTCTCTCTCGTAGAATCAAAGGTCCTCCTTGACGTCCGTTACCGCTCGGCAGAGAACATGCTGGCCGAGCTAAACACGGTCCGCAAGTTCAACTAGTACAGATTTTCTACAATTTTCTAATATTTTCTAAGTTTTTCATTTCATGGAAAAATTAATTCTAAGATCACGTAAGCCGCCGGGGACGAGGATGGCGCGTGCTTCAGCGAGGACGAGCGAGGCGTGATTTTGATGAACTAATTTAACTTTTGTTTATCCAAACATATATGCAAATCATCATGTGATTTTGAGCTAAAAATGAAATAAAATCATAATAAAATCCAACATATAAAGTTACACGTGCATCTACATCGCAAAATGAGATAAGCTACTGATAAAACATAAGAGGATTAAGTTTGTTACCTCCAAAATCAAAGAGCAACACCAATGGAGGGGGAGAGAGCAAGAACAACAGCAAGCTGAAGAACAGAGGCAGTGAGTTTGAATGGAATGGCTCGGGCTCGGGGAGGAAGAAATGAGTTGGTCTATAGGCCGGGATAATTAGTCCCGGTTAGGGATCCAAACCGGGACTAAATATTAATCTTTATTCCTGGGGCATCACCCAAACCGGGACTAAAAGCTTTAGTCCCGGCTGGTATTACCAACCAGGACTAAAGGTAAAGGTAAACCTTTAGTCCCAGTTGGTAATATCAGCCGGGACTAAAGATCCCTGCCCCGCGGACGACCGTTGGGCAGGAACGACTAAAGGATCCTTTAGTCCCGGGGGCAAAAAAAATACCGAGGCTAATGTCAAATTGGGACATCGTTCTAAAGTCTGTTATCTAGTAGTAGTATAGTTTTCCAGATGGGCCAGGCCCGCTGGGCTGACACGGGCACGGCCCGATAAAGCACGGCCCAAGCACGGCCCGGCACGCATGGCCCCGTTCCCGTGCCTGGCACGGCCCGCACCCATGCCCGTGCCTGGGCCTTGAGTTCGGCCCATGGGCCAGCACGGGCACGGCACGGAAAAGCGGCCTGGCCCGGCATCGGCACGGCCTGATGAATGCCAGCCGTTGGATCAGGAACCCTAAATGATTCTAACCATTGGATCCGACCGTTGGAACGCGGTGTATATAAGCCGCGCCGGCCTCACTCCCCTCTCCCACCCGAAACCCTACTTCATTTCCCACTCCCCCGCGCCGGTCTCCTCGCTTGCGCTCCGTCAGCCGTGGCGAACGGCGACTCCCAGGGGCGACGGCGACGGCGGCTCGCCGTCGTCCCCTCCTCTATGTCTCGCCCTCCGGCGGCTCCTGAGCCGGAGCTACGAAGATCTAGGTAGGATACCCACCTCTACTTCTTCTCGCCATCCCACAGCTCCCCGTTCATCTTGCTTCTTCGTCTTCAGTTCTTCTCTAACTTGTGTGTTTTGTTCTACAGATCCGCTGATCCGCTGCTGCTCGAAGGAGTCGGAGCTCCTTCTACGTCGCCGGCGACTGGGAGGTAAGAAACCCTAACCCTAGATCTGGTCTCACTTCTTCTTCTCCGTTCCCGATCTAACTTCTTCTAACTTGTGTGTTTTGTTCTACAGATCCGCTGATCCGCTGCTGCTCGGAGGAGTCAGAGCTCCTTCTACGTCGCCGACGACTGGGAGGTAAGAAACCCTAACCCTAGATCTGGTCTCACTTCTTCTTCTTCTCCGTTCCCGATCTAACTTCTTCTTCTTCTTCTCTTTTGTGTTTTGGCAGCCATTTGAGGCCAGTGCCAGTGAGAATGCCAGACGTGGCCCGATCCCCCGCTGTCTCTGAAGACACGATGGAGGCTAGTGCCACGGCCATGGAAGATGAAGACGAAGATGAGAGGCTGTGGAGCCTCCCTGGTGATGACGAAGACAACGACATGGGTGAAGATGACCTAGAAGAGCTCTTCGGCCGTGGAGCTCGAGCTGGCGCAGAGGGGGACCCCATCGACCTTGATGCTCTAGAAGGGGGTGGTGGAGAAGAAGACGGTGAGAACGACGACGATGACAAGGTATCACGCCCATCTACCTCTGATGTCTGGAATGACTTCAAGAAGCTCTTCAAAATCGGTCCCAAAGGTAAGAAAATCAGGTCTAGCGCTGTCTGCATCCATTACCACAAGGAGTACTCCGGTAGATCTAGTGGTGGCACTGGACATCTTCGTCGTCACCGTGCTAAATGTGCTAAGAGGCTTGAGAAAACTAGGAACTATACTCAGTCTCAAATCTCTTTTAATCCTGATGGTTCTATGCGTAATTGGGAGTACTGTCCTATGCGTGCTCGTACTAAATTGTGTCGATTGCTTGCTAGGGTAGATGTTCCTATCAGCTTTGGTGAATCTAATGCTTTTGAGGAGTACATAAAAAATGCTCATAATCCTAAGTTTGTTGCTGTCTCTAGACAAACCACCACTAGAGACTTGACCAAAATGTTTGATGAAAGAAAGGTTAAGTTTGTTGAACGACTTGCTTCTGATTCTGTTAACTGTGTTTGCCTTACCTCCGATATATGGTCTGGCAATGCCAAAGAGGATTATCTTAGTGTTGTTGCTCATTACATAAATCCTGATTGGCAACTAGAGAAGAGGGTGCTTGGTCTTGTGCTTATTGATTGTTCCCATAATGGACAGAACATTGCTGATAGAGTTGCATCTGTACTTGGTGAATATGGTGTGCTTGAAAAAGTGTTTGCTGTTACTTTGGACAATGCTTCATCTAATGTTTCTGCCATGCATATGCTTAGACCTATTTTGTCTAAATATCTTGGTCTTGAGGTTCCTGCAGAGGATCCAAGACATCCTGAATCTACTGTTACTACTATGTTCTTGCATCAACGCTGTGCATGTCATATAATCAACCTGATTGTTAAGGAGGCACTTGACTTTCTTAAACCTTTGATTGAAGTTTTTAGAACTGCAATATCATTTTTGAACTCATCTAACCAGAGAATTGCAGCATACAAAAACTACTGCATTGCAGCTGGTTTTAGGCCAAGAAAGTTTCAGTTGGACATGGATGTGAGGTGGAACTCTACATATCTCATGCTTAAGACTTTGTTTCCTCATAAAGATCCTTTCACTACTTTCATTCATGCCAACTATCCTAGAGTTGAAGATGGTGAGTTGCTTCTAACTGAGGAGCATTGGACTGTTGCTGAAAAAGTATTCAAGTTTCTTGAACTGTTCTATGATGCTACAGTTGCATTGTCTGGTGTTTACTATCCTACATCTCCACTTATGCTTCATTATCTTGTTAAAATTGCTATACACCTGAATAATTATGCTAATGACATTCACCTTAGAGATGTGATTCAACCTATGGTAGACAAATATAATAAGTATTGGAGGGACATACCTTTGCTCTATTCTTTTACATTCATCTTGGACCCTAGAGCTAAAATGAAAGGTTTCTCAAAAGTGCTGAGAAAGTTGATGAACCTTACCAGTACAGATTACAGTGCTTACCAGGTTGGCACTAGAGCTAGACTGACAGATGTTTACAATAAGTATGAGGAGAAGTTTGGAGCTGTTAGGTTGAGGAGGACTGTCCCTCAAAACCTGTCTGGTAAGAAAAGGTCTGCTTGGGATGAAATATATGATGATGATTCTAATTCTTCTGGTGGGGGTACATCTTCTACTTCTATGCTGCATTCTACTCTTAATCTGTCTAGAGATACATCTGCAACTGCTTTGCTGCATGCTGCTACTTCTACAGGTTCTAATGCATCTGAACTTGTTAACTACTTGGACTGTGACACTGTTAGCCAGTTGGATGATTCATTTGACATCTTGAGATGGTGGCATGAGCACAAACTGACATATCCAGTGCTGTCCATCATGGCTAAAGATGTTTTAACTGTTCCTGTGTCTACCATATCTTCAGAATCCACTTTTAGCATGACTGGCAGGATCATCGAGGAGCGGCGGAGGAGGCTGAAGCCGGAGACGGTGGAGATGCTCACCTGCATCAAAGACTGGGAGTTGGCGGAGGCAAGGCTGCAACACAATGTGGAGGACAAGGAGCTTGAAGAAGCATTTGAAGAACTCTATCTTGATTAGTGCTTATTGATGCCAAGGTACATTACTAAACCATAACCTAACACAATGTGGAGGACATCAGTAAATCTACATCATTATCATAATGCTAACTCTGTTCTCTCTGCAGCACAATTTGGAGGACAAGGACAAGGACAAGGACAACTGGACAAGGATTATTGAAGAAGCTTTTGAAGACCTTGGACAATTAGTTTCTCTCTTAGTTATTACTTTTGTAATGGGATTGTAATTGAAACTTGGACAATGATGTAAGATTAAGAACAATGGACTTATCTGGAGTTTGGCTGTACTCTTTTCCTGCCTAGGGTTTCTCACAAGGGTGAGTTTTACCTAGATGGGTTTTTAATGAGGCAGCCATTGCACAAGCTCCCTATCTATTACTATTTTCTTAACTCTCTGTGTGTTTGATCTGATTTTGCTTCTCCACTTCAATTTCTGGAGTTGTTGATTTGAAAATGTGCTTGTGAAGTTAAATATGATGCTGCCAAATTGCTTGTGACAGAAAATGTTCATAGTGCCTGGGCTGGCACGGCACTGACGTGCCACCGTGCCTGGAGGCACGGCACGGCACGCTTTAGCCCTGATAGGGCCGTGCCTGGGCTGCTGTCTTAGCACGGTGGCACGTCAGGCACGGCACGGTGGGCCACCGTGCCGCTTAGTGCCGTGCCTTGCCGGGCCGTGCCTGACCGGGCCCGTGCCCGTGCCGGGCCGGGCGGCCCGGTTGGCCAACTATAAGTAGTAGTGTCTGCTGCGCTGCCACTCGCTTTGCACCACCGGCCGGCCATCCACGCGATCTAGATGAAAACTTCACGGTTGGTTAAAGCCATCCCATGAGAAGTTTCTCCAAGCAGAGTCAATCCACGCCTCGCCATCGTGCTGTTGCTCGCGTGATCGGAGCCCGAAAAGGGATTGTAGATACTGCTGTACAAACAGCAGATGAGTCAATCCATGCCTAGCCATCGTGCTGTTGCTCGCGTGAGGAATCGCCGTCGCCGCCCATCCAATCCGTAGGCACCGGCAACCGGCCACCTCTGCCGCGTTCACCTTGGTTGCATTGTTGGTGAGAATAATCTAGCACCTCCCGTTGCTCTCTGTACCTCTCTCTCTCATCTGCTACTCTCGTGCCACAGTGCGCCCAGCCGAGGCCCGACTGCCCGAGAGCCCTACTACCCTCCAGCCTGAGTGCTGGCTGATCCCAGAGCCGTGTGTCAGCTGCATACCACGGAACGTCGGCCGATGCCGAGCGAGCGCCTGCGCTACAAAACCAATCAAACTGGCCATCGCCACGCCCAGCAGATCAGCACCTATCCGGCAGCAAGAAAACCGCCGCCGTATGTCCCTGTCGGGAGAAGCGGTTGCCGTTGGAATTCCATCAGCGTCACGTTCAGGCAGGCCGCACGACATCGCCGTTGTCCTTCAACGTGGGTGAGCACATCCACAGGAACTCTCTTTATCTTATTCCCTGCCAGACATGAACCCAGGAGGATCCATCATGCAGCTTCTATTCGTTTCGCTGCAATTGCGTTATCCCTTTGATCTGTTCTGTCCACAGAGCCGGCCATCTCCTGATCGTTGTTTCTCTCACTGGAGCCGCCTCTACAATGGCCTCCATCGGACCCCACAAATACAGCTGCCTCTACAAACACATCATCAGATACTGCTGGCAATCCCAGCTGTCCCAGAAAATGTGGCCCATTTTTAGGGGCAGCTGGAAATCCCAGCCTCTATAGAGGAGGCTAGGAATCGAAGCCACCCCTAAAAATTGCAAATCTAAAGGGGAATGCTTTTAATTTTAATTCCTTTGGTGGAGAAGGTTCTAGAAGGTAACTAAATGCTATTCTAATCTTCTTTTTGAAGTTTTAGTGGTAGATTAGCGCTTAATTAGGGTTTTGATTTTCTCTCCCTTGTATGGTGGTTGAGACATTTATGAAAGAAATTAGACCAAGTCTTTGAAGGTTCTAGCGTAAATTTAGTAGGGGAATAAGATTCTACCCTTATTTAGTGGCCATGTCTTAATTTTAATGGACTATTAATTTGTTTTTAAGTAGGGATTTGGTTTGGACCTAGATCTAGAACTAGGGTTTGGGATTAGATTTTTTATTATCAACATTCATATTATTTTTGTTTTAGAAACAGGATTAAGTTTACATGAACAATAACGGGTAAAATATTAATTGGTGCTAATTATTTTCTTCAAAATTGTTTATTACAATTAAGAAAGTGAAAATTGTTTATTTAGTGGTACATTAGTTGGTTAATTAGGTTGCTTATTTTCTTTCTCTTGCACGGTCGTTGAGGCATCAGTTATATTTATGGTACAAATAGGTAAATGCCCATGTATTGCAACGGGAACAAAATATTATCTGGACCTCAATTTGTGCTAGTGTCTTTGTGTGCCATGTGCCACTTGGGGTGTTGTTTTGGGTTCTGACCACCCCAGGTCTTTCCCGATTTGCATCCCCAATTCATTTGTATCGTTTGGTTTCCTAAATGCAATGTTTCTCATGTTGCAGTGCAAATTTTTGTGCGCACGTTGCAAGAGGCACACAAATTTCAATGTTTTCATTATTGGCCAGTAACAATAGTGATGACTGTCGCCACCTCAAGTTATTTCTAACATCACAAAGCAACCTTCTGAACCTACCAAGACACCTGCTCTCGATGACAGTTAAGCTCTAGTCTCCCAGCGCCATCACAAGGCTGGACGCACACTATTTACAGTGCCGCACAGCCAGCTGCACCTCCTATCCATCCATCAGGTGCCACTGCTTCTACTGGCTTTCCAACCAATCAACCATCCAGCGCCCTCTACATTTGTTGCCAAACTGTACCACAACTCAAGTTTATATTGAGTTCTAAATTAGTTTGATGCAACAAAAGCTTCATTCAGGAGCGTCGTTGGCAGCCCAATGCTGCTAGCAAATAGGATGGTGATCTTCAATATCCATTATTTTCGGCTGATGGATAAAAGTGAGTTTAAATTATTCATGGATTTAATCTGTAGGAAAAAAAGCATTTGATGTATCTCTAAAAATCAAAGCTGCTGCTCGGAACCAAATGAATCTGCAAATTGTGAAAGGGAAATTTTTCAGCTCAAGTATTTTTCAGCTGAAGGGAAATTTGCAACTGGAGCATGGAACAGTAAAGGACTGAATCAAGCCACCACCATCAAGTATTTACAGCTTGTTAGGACTGAATCATAATTCATTGAAGCTACATTGAATTTACAGTATTTACAATTGGCATTATTAATTGTGAAAATACAGTTGGGTACACTCTACCACTTGATAGCTGATTAAATATGCTATCATTTAGCTGATTACCAATCAGAGAATGAACAAAACAAAGCAATATGACTAATGCAAAACAAGGCCAGGAAATATGTCCGGAAAACCAAAAAGTCAGGGGTGTGCGCATTGCTTCATAGCAAGGGAAAATAAAATTTCAAACAAACTGATATAGGCTGCACCAAGTATTTTCAAGTCTCCATCAGTACATATGAACCAAATTTTAAAGAAAATGATGAAACAGCATGCTAACATAACCCTCTTCTTGCAACCAATATAAATGTTGCAACCAAGTAAACAGAAACCAATGACTCCCAGGATGAACTAACTTACATCATGAGACCATGTTTTTCCTAGATTTTAACTTTCACTGCATCAACAAATGGACATGCCACAGAAAATATAAATATTTGTGCTTACACTTCAGACCAACTTTGAGTCAGAGACAAATATAAAGCGGTGCAAGTCTTACTTTTCTTTCCCCTCTTTGATTTCTGAAGCACTACATCGTCCACGATTTTACTCTGCTGCAAGTTGGTTGACACACTA
Organism: Miscanthus floridulus; assembly: GCF_019320115.1. Lineage (NCBI taxonomy): Eukaryota > Viridiplantae > Streptophyta > Magnoliopsida > Poales > Poaceae > Miscanthus > Miscanthus floridulus. The sequence goes on from NC_089594.1 coordinate 7,496,919, forward strand.
GTAGAGAAACGACCTTTGATCCAGCTCGAAATTTGGCTTTAGTCCCGGTATTTTTCGTGCTCGGGACTAGAGAGACCTTTAGTCCCGGTTTGCAGCTCCAACCGGGACTAAAGGTCCCTGCCCAACGGCTACTGCGGCAGGCTTTTGCTGCAGGGGACCTTTAGTCCCGGTTGGAGCTACCAACCGGGATTAAAGGTTAACTTTTACTCCCGGTTGGTCCCTCCAACCGGGAGTAAAAGTCTACTCGCGGCTGGAGGCTCCGTCCAGGACTAGAAAGGGACCTTTAGTCCCAATTTCTGTCTCCAACCGGGACTAAAGGTCCCCTCCTATATAGCCCTTCTTCCTCCCCGAGCCCGAGCCACTTCGAGCTCAGTGTTCTTGCTTCATCGCCGGCCTCTCTTCTTCCTCATCGCCGGTAATCACAAGATTTCATCAATTCCTCCATCGATTCTTTGGTTCTAAAGGTTACCAACTTTATACTCTCATGTTTCATCGGTAGCATATCTCATTTTGTAGACTAGATATATGTGGTTTTTTATGGTAGATTTTTTTTATTTGTAAGCCATTTAAGCTCAAAATCACTTTAAAGTTTGCATATTTGGATGAAGGAAGGTTAAAGTAGTTATTCAAAACTAGTATTTAGCTTTCATTTCTAGCAAGCATAGCACACTTCATGATATAGAGAATTTTAGAGTTTTTTTAATTTTATTTGTTTATAAAATGAGAAATTTATATTATATTAAAAATGAGTATAGAGAGTAGATGTCAACTGCTTCCGGGTCCTCGGTCTCTCATCGGGTTCCAAAGCGACTGAGGCCGGACCTCCCTCTCATTGCATGCGGCAAGTGTGAGGAGAAGATTGTGATGGAGTACCGGGTGAGGAAGGAGTGTCCCAATAAGGGTTGTATCTTCTACAAGTGTCCGGATCGCAATGTGAGTTATTTTGTCGCATTTGATGATTATGGTTGATTTATACTTATTTTCATGATGATTGTGATTAAAGTTCTAATTTCAGTGGGATGGCACTGGATGTTCAGGCTGGTACTGGGAGGAAGAGTATGTTGAACACGTGCAAAACTCTCTTGCACAGGCGGCTACGGCGGCTGATGAGGCAGTGATCCTACGGAAGAAGCCCATAGATGTTGAACAAACGCATGATCTGTCTGTTTTAGTTGGGATTGGTCGCGAAATCCTTATGCTGCTGAAGTGCATTTTAGCTTTAGTTTTTTTAGTGGTAGTTGGGATTGTCTACATTATAACGAGACTTTCATAAATTAATACCTTGTGTGGTGGCATGCATGTCGTATAATTAACTAATTATGTTCTAGGTTTTAATATGGTATGTATGTCATGTAATGCAGATGAGCTGACATTGGATGTACAATGCTGATCGCCGCTCCTAAGAGTTCATTGAGGGCATGCATTCTTTCTTACGTGTGGCCGAGGCAAATAAACGTGATGGTTTCATGTGCTGCCCATGTGCCATATGTAAGAATTTGAAGGAATATGCTAGCTCAAGGAGTCTTCATTCACACTTGTTGAAGTCAGGTTTCATGCCAAACTATATTTGTTGGACGAAGCACGGAGAAACCGGGGTTGTAATGGAAGAAGATGAAGAAGAACAATGGGACGATGATGACATTATTGCTGAATATGGTGCCTTCAATGAGACTGCAATGGGGGAAGCTGAAGAAGAGGTAGTGGCAGAAGATGAGCCCGCTGATGATCTTGGTCAGGCCATTCATGATGCACAAAGAGAATGCGAAAGTGAAAAGGAGAAGATCAAGTTCGAGCGTATGCTAGAGGATCACAAGAAATTGCTATACCCAACTTGTGATGCGGGATAGAAAAAGTTGGGTACCACACTGGAATTGCTGCAATCGAAGGCAAAGAATGGTGTATCTGACAAGGGATTTGGGGAGTTACTGAAAATCCAAAAGAAGATGCTTCCGAAGGATAACGAATTGCCCGTCACTACGTACGAAGCAAAACAGGTAGTCTGCCCTTTGGGATTAGAAATCTAGAAGATACATGCATGTCCTAATGACTGCATCCTCTACCGTGGCGAGGAGTATGAGAAGTTAGATGCATGCCCGGTATGTCATGCATCGCGGTATAAGATCAGGCGAGATGACCCTGGTGATGTTGAGGGCGAACGTCCCACGAAGAAAATCCCTGCCAAGATTATGTGGTATGCTCCTATAATACCACGCTTAAAACGTCTATTTAGAAACAAAGACCATGCAAAGTTATTGTGATAGCACAAAGAAGACCGTAAGGTAGACAATATGTTGAGACACCCTACTGATGGGTCCCAGTGGAGAGCAATCGATAGAGAATTCTCGGAGTTTGCAAATGACGCAAGAAACTTAAGGTTTGCTTTAAGTACAGATGGTATGAATCCTTTCGGGGAGCAGAGCAGTAGTCATAGCACTTGGCCTGTTACTCTATGTATCTACAACCTTACTCCCTGGTTATGCATGAAGCATAAGTTTATTATGATGCCAGTGCTCATCCAAGGCCCAAGGCAACCTGGCAACGACATCGATGTGTACCTGAGGCCACTAGTTGAAGAACCTCTACTTTTGTGGAACAGACCAGGTGTACGTGTGTGGGATGAGCACAAACAGGAGCACATTGACCTGCGAGCATTGTTGTTCATAACAATCAATGATTGGCCTGCTCTAAGTAATCTTTCAGGACAATCAAACAACGGATATAATGCATGCACGCACTGTTTCGATGACATTAAAGGTATATTCTTGAAAAAATGTCGAAAGGTCATGTACCTTGGCCATCATCGATTTCTTCCTGCGAATCACCCCCTAAGAAAGAAAGGCAAGCATTTTAAAGGTAAGACAGACCACCAGACCAAGCCGGGCAACCGAACTGGTGAGGATGTACTCAATATGGTCAAGGATGTGAAAGTAGTATTTGGAAAGGCACATGGCAGCGAACTTGTTCTGAACGACGCCGATGGCCACGCACCCATGTGGAAGAAGAAGTCCATATTTTGGGAGCTACCCTATTGGCAAGTCCTAGAGGTCCGTAGCGCGATCGATGTGATGCACCTGATGAAGAATCTTTGTGTGAACCTACTAGGCTTCATGGGTGTGTATGGGAAGCCTAAGGACACACTTGAAGCACGACAAGACTTGTGATGTTTGAAAGAACGAGACAACCTACATCCAGAGAAGACAGATGATGGACGCTATTACTTAAGTCCTGTCAGCTACACTCTTAGCAAAGAAGAGAAGGAAAGCATGTTTGAATGCTTAGCAAGCATCAAGGTACCATCTGGATTCTCCTCGAATATAAATGGTATAATAAATGTGCCAGAGAAGAAATTCCTAAACTTAAAGTCCCATGACTGCCACGTGCTCATGACGCAATTGCTTCCAGTTGCATTAAGAGGGATTCTACCTCCAAATGTATGTCTAGCCACCGTGAAGCTATGTGCATTTCTCAATGCAATTTCTCATAAGGCAATTGATCCAATGGATCTAGCTAAACTACAGAATGATGTGGTTCAATATCTTGTCAGCTTTGAGTTGGTGTTCCCTCCTTCCTTCTTTAATATCATGACACACCTCCTAGTTCACCTGGTCAAGGAGATTAGCATTCTCGGTCCTGTGTTCCTGCACAACATGTTCCCCTTTGAGAGGTTCATGGGAGTCCTAAAGAAATATGTTCACAACCATGCTCGGCCAGAAGGAAGCATCGCCAAGGGCTATGGAACAGAGGAGGTCATTGAGTTTTGTGTTGACTTTATTCTCGACCTTGACCCGATTGGTGTTCCTGAATCGCGACACAAGGGGAGACTAAGTGGAAAGGGGACACTAGGGAAGAAAACATATATTGGTACGTCGGACAATTATTTTAATAAAGCACACTGCATAGTTCTACAAAACTCCTCCTTAGTGGATCCGTATATCAAGACACATAAAGAGTTGCTCCGATCCGAGTTTCCAGGGAAGTCTGAAGCTTGGATTACGCGTCAGCACAAGGAAACTTTCAGCGACTGGTTGCGAAAAGAATGTCAGGGTGATGAGAGTATTGATGAGCAACTGTATTTGTTGGCTAGGCAGCCATCGTGGCATATCCTCACATACAAAGGGTACAAGATAAATGGGAATACATTTTACACAGTAGCCCAAGATAAAAGGAGCACCAACCAAAATAGTGGTGTCCGCATAGATGCCACCGACCCTAATGGAAATAAGCAAACATATTATGGCCGCATAGAGGAGATATGGGAACTAAACTATGCACCTACTTTTAAGGTACCTTTGTTCAAGTGCCAATGGGTAAAGGCGACTAGAGGCGGGGTAGCAATCTACAACCAGTATGGAATGACAACCGTGGACCTCAACAATATTGGGTACAAAGACGAACCGTTCGTCCTTGCCAAGAATGTGAATCAGGTGTGCTATGTCAAGGACATGTCTACAAAACCGAAGAGAGGGAAAAACAACAACGACCCAATCAATGAGCCAAAGCGCCACATAGTTCTTTCAGGGAAAAGAAACATCATCGGAATTGAAGACAAGTCAGACATATCAGAAGATTATGAAAATGATGACCGAATTCCACCCTTCACAGTGAACAAAGACCCAAGCATCCAGCTAAATGATGAGGACACTCCATGGTTACGGCGCGATCATAACCAAGGGATATACATTAAGAAGAAGTTCACTACTGTGCCCGCTTGATATATATAGTGTATTCATATTTATGTCGTGTATTCATATTTTCTACCATTTAAATGAATTTTCTACTTGACGGTGGATTTCCTGTGGAGAATGTGTGATGAAAAAATAAATGATCAATGTCAATAAGATGTGAAAACTAATTTCCTATCGAAAAGCAATAGTTTTAATGATTTTAATTAAGTAGTACATTTTTGCATGGTGAAAATTATGATTATTATTTACACTATGTTAAATATTTATACGATAAAACAAAAGAGTTTAGGTTACAGATTTTTCTTATGTACAATAATGCAAAACCAGGTCCCAGAATTCTTTTTGTATTTTTTGCTAATATTTTATTTACTAGGGAATTAACAACTCTCTTCATATTTATATAAAAGAAATATATAAAAAAGGAAAAACTTCTACAAACTGGCGGGAAGCCAAACTGCAGCCCACCTTTACTCCCGGGTGGACCAACCACCCGGGACTAAAGGTCAGACCTTTAGTCCCGGTTCTAACCATCACCCGGGACTAAAAAACATTTAGTCCCGGTTCTAACCATCACCCAGGACTACTAAAGATGGGTTGCGTTTTCACGGCCCGCCAAAATCCCCTTTACTCCTGGGTCGTGGCTACACCCGGGACTAAAGGTCGGACCTTTAGTCCCGGTTATAACCATCACCCGGGACTAAAGAACCTTTAGTCCCGGTTCTAACAATCACTCGGGACTACAGGTCCCCCTTTATAAACCACGCCCTTCTCCCTTAGTTCTCTTCCTCTCTGTCTCTGCCGCCTTCTTCTCCAACCAGATCCAGTAGCCAAAGCCTTCTTCTCCGTCGCCTCATCTTCTCCAACCGGATCCAGTAGCGCCGCCGCCCCCACCGGCCCCACGTGCACGCGCGCTTCTTCTCCGGCCGGCCAGCGCACGCCTCACGTCGTCCTCGTCCTCGGCCCACCTCGCCCCCAAGCGGTTCAAGGTTCTTCGAGGTGTCTATTATGGCACGTCTTCTCCAGGTTTGGCCCGGTCTCCCTCTTCCCCTACACTCTCTTGCTGCTGTATGGCCAACTTGTTGATCAGTGCTGTTGCTCAATGAATGTATCGCTTCGATTTGGTGCTAGTTAGTAGCCTTTGCAATTGGTGCATACTTCTGTTTATATGTTAGGCTCCTTGGTGCTAGAATGTGGGCGACATACTTGCTGCTGTATGGCACTGGATACGTTACGACCACCGCCTGCCCCGATTGTCCGTTGGTGGATTCGCTTTCATCGGAGTTGACACGTCGTGGCGTGGCGTGGTCCACTGCCCGCGCGCACCGCCATCGGGAGTCAGAGAAGGCAGGCGCCCGCCGGTGCGGGCTGCCTGGGGCAGCTGGCGTCGAGTCGTGCCATGGCCGTAGGCCTCCACTGCGCCCGCCGGTACTCGGAGGGTTCACTGTCCTGGTCATACCGGACGTGTTCGGTATTCATACCGGACATGTCCGGTATGCATGACCAGAGGCCAACGGCTAGTTTTCAAAAGCCTTGAGGGTCGGGAGTTCCGACGTGAGTCGGGAGTTCTAACGGTCAGGAGTTCCGACATGCATCGGGAGTTCCGACACCTCACTAACTTTAACTCAGTTACATGTTTTCAAATTTGCTGAGGGTCGGGAGTTCCGACGTGAGTTGGGAGTTCCGACGCCTCACAACTTCACTATAACTTAGTTACCGTTGGCGCTGTGTAAGTCATACCGGACATGTCCGGTATGCAGCAACGGCTATAAAATGGCTAGTTTTTCCAAGGGGGCTATAAATACCCCCAAGCCTCCACCTTTGGGGCGGCTGATTCTGCTGATACACACACACGTTTTTGAGCCTTGCCAACTCTCCTAAACCCTCTCTTAGTGAGTGTGTGATACAAATTGCAAAATCCATTTGTGGGTTAAGAGAGAATTTGAAAAAGAGAGCAAGCCACCACTTGAGCACTTGTGCATATTGTCAATCTCATGATTCGCATTTGTCACTCTTGGACTCTTCGGTCCTAGACGGTTAGGCGTCGCCGGAGAGCACCCGAGAGCTTGTGGTGTGCCTCGGAAAGTTTGTAACGGTCGATTCTGCTGCCTCGGAATCATTTAGTGGAAGGAGGAAAAGGAGTTGGAAAAGACTCCGGCTAGAGTGACCTTTATGGTACCCTCTAGGGCTGACCTTCGCTGGGTCGCCCGCAGCCCCCTCAATGGAGAGTAGGACTCGAACGAGTCCGAACTTCGGTAAAACAAATATCGTGTCTCAATTCGCATTTCATTTGATATTTGTGTTGCTCCAGCTCTTGTGCAGGTTCTCTATGTATATTGATATCCCTAGTAGGTACCTGCAGTTTGGTTTGAAGATAGAAATCGAAAGGAGCAAGTTCAGGGCTGTTCTGCAGAAACTGTGCATACCGGACACGTCCGGTATTAGAGCTCAGTGCTGAAAATATTTATTCACAGTTCTAACTTTGTGTTGGAGGGTTGTAGCTTCTAGATATATTCTTTATACCTTGTACACTGTGTGACTAACTTGTGAGGGGTGGTATTACTCTTATTTGGAGTTTCCAATTTGGAAACTCCCTTTACTAATTGTTTCCGCATTTAAAGGTGTTAATTTTCAGAAACACCTATTCACCCCCCCTCTAGGTGGCATCCTAGGTCCTTTCAATTGGTATCGGAGCGAGGTTCTCACCTAAAGCTTCACCGCCGTGAGAAAAGGATGTCGACGCCTATCGAGTTGGAGCCGATGCTTCTCCAAAATGATGGTTCAAACTTTCTAACTTGGTCAATACATGTACTCAATGCTTTTAGAGATATTAGTCCTCTTGTTGAGCATATTGTGGATGCAAGCATACCTCTTTCTATAGTTGATTGGAGCAACTACAAAAATTTGTCAAAAGAGGAAGAGATATGCGTGCAACTCAATGCTCAAGCTATTAATATTATTTTGAGTACATTGAGTGTAGAGGTTCAAGATGAGGCAATCTTCAATGGACAACCACCTCTGGAGAGTGCTCATCTCATTTGGACTAGACTTTTTTATTTATATGGAAAATCCAAATGTGATGATGCATTTGAGATGGAGTCAATGGAAAGCATGTCCATTGTGTCTTCATGCAGCGAAGAAGCCTCACAATACCTCAAGAGCGCCGAGCCGGAGCAAGAAGTGCAAGAAGCACATGACTTGCTGTCTGCCTGCACATACTAGACGTGTCCGGTATGCCTACCGGACATGTCCGGTATGGCTGAGGCAGCAGACCAGCAAGCAGCTATTTGCAACGATGCTTAAGCCCGGTAGCGACCAAGTGATGAGTCAACCTCAGTATCTCATGATACTCATCACTTGTGTCTCATGGCCAAGAAAAGCAAGAAAAAGAGTAACAAGAAAGGTCAAGAAAAGGAGAAAGCACAAGTAGATGATCAAGATGAGAGTGATGTTGAAGTTGAAGACAACTACAACCTTGATCATCTCAACCGCAAAGACAAGTTCATCATCATGAAGATAGTTGAAAAGAATGATGAGCTTGAAGAAGAGATTGAGAAGCAAGAGCAATCACTTCAAAAGCAAGAATTGTTTCTCATCTCCAAGATGGAAGAACTAAAGGCTCTAAGTGAAAGGTATAAAAAATTGTCAATTGAGCATGCTTTAGTTACTAAATCCTCTTCTAGTGTTTCACAACTAGAGAAGGAAAACTTGGAGCTCAAGGCAAGGCTAGATGAACTATCAAGCAAGTATAATGTGCTACAAGCAAACTATGTTCATCTAAAGTGCTCTCATGAAGAAGTAGTAGAATCAAGCTTCATGCTTGAGGTAGCTCATGAGGTTATGATCACCTCGGTAAAATTTTCTCAACCTCTTACACATTCACTCACTAGTACACCATCTCAATTAAATATTTCTTGTACTAATGAGTGTGCTCCTCAAGCAAGCCAATCTTCGATTGAGCTAAATCTTATAGAAAACATAGAGCTTAAAGAAGAAGTGAAAAGATTAAAGAAAGATGTGATTCGGTTGAAGGGTAAGGAGAAAGCACAACCTTCTCAAGATAACCGTGATAACATGGTGAAGAAGCTTGAGAAGGGTTCAAACCTTGCTTCCTCCAAAGCCCAACAAAAGAATCACATCTCAAGCAAGGCCAACCCAACCAAGAGCAAGAAACATGGAAAAAGGATGTGCTATGGTTGTGGATTGTATGGACATGAGTGGGCTATGTGTCCACACAAGAGTTGGGCCGACAAGGTTGAAGCCGCAAATCAAAAGGCTTCTACCAAGAAATGCCCAATGTACAAAGAGGCAAGAAAGGAAGCCCAAGTTGCAACAAGAAGATGCTATGGATGCAATGAGATGGGCCATAAGGTTGATAGATGTCCATACAAGCAAAACAAGCATAGAGCAAACAAAGGCCGCATATGCTTTGCTTGTAAAAGAAAGGGGCATCTAAGCTATGAATGCCCAAATGGTAACTCACCTAAGCCGAACATATTTGTTTATAATGATATGCTTAGGAAGACTACAAATGGAGTTAGCACTAGCAAGGTGATGTGTTCACCACAAACTAGTGCTAAAGCCATTTGGGTGCCTAAGCACTTGTTAACTAACTCAAAAGGACCCAACAAGAGTTGGGTACCAAAGTGTGCTTAGGTTAATGATGTAGGTACTTGGTGATGAGATGAAGCCTTCAGGGTGGTTGAGCAAGCAATTTGACAATATTCACTCAATCTATCAACTAATTCTTATCATAACCCCTTATATGGTTGACCCGAAGATAATTCAATGAACATATCATATATTTCATCCTCACCATTGGTAACAAGTACCTAAACCTTATAGGATAGTCACTTTGTTCGTTTAGTGTTCTATAGTTCACAAATAGGTACATTTGTGAAATAATGAAAGTGGCTAATTAGATTCAATTAAAAAGAATTCTACTTTGCCATATGATGTTTTTGATCGCTCTCTAGTAGAGTAATTTATTTGTTGAGATGCTAGTATACAATAAATAATAAAGCTAAACAAAGAATTACAAGCAGTAAATTAATTGGTTCTGTCCTGACCCTATCGGATATGTCCGGTATTACTATCGGACGTGTCCGGTATGGCCAGGGACAGAAAGTAAGTGTTTTTGTTCTGCGTATTCCGGACGTGTCCGGTATACCTACCGGACGTGTCCGGTATTGCAGCAACCAGAACACAATTTGAATTACAACTGAGTCTTTGATCCATATATTTTCATATATTCTCAATTTACTCAGAAGCTTGTGGTCTACCAAATCTAAGTGGATTGTGAGCATCTCTTATACTCAAATTTTCTTATGGCAAATTATTTGGTTGTGGGTCAAAATAGAAAATTGACTCCCAAATTCTTAATAGAATAAAGTGCTTGTTGAAAGTCATTCAAATTACATGAGGCACTTATTTAGGGGGAGCTAAGTTTCTATTTTGCACCATTGTGGACTAACAAATTTATCTAGCATTTTTTGTAGTTCTTTGGATGAAAATGTATCTAGCATGATTATTTGGCAATTGAGGTCAACATAAAGATCATCATGCTGTTTATCTTCTTAGTGGTATTCTTGTGGGCTCAAGGCAAAGGTATGTGTTTACATACATACATTGTAAGTGCATCTAAGGCCCTTTATATGTTAGAATGTGCATTTGTGTGACATAGGAGAGATATTTTTCAAAACCCATAACTAGCATGTGTAGGTGGTGTGAATTTGAAAAAGTATTTGAATCTTGGTCTTTGTGACCTAGCCTTGTCATGTGATGATTATAGCTCTCCTTGATTGTTTGATTGGCTAATCACACATGACATGGCTTTCTTAAGTCCATAATCTACTATGTCTCTCTCTATCTCTCTCAAGTAAGCGAAATCTTGTTTATGCCAAATATTTGGATAAGAGAAAATCATTTTATGACATTGGATAAGAAAAGTGATGATACTCAGTTTGGATCAAGATGAGATACCTTTTTGGACTGAGAAATAACAAAAAAGGGGTTTGGAAGAGAGAAAACACATTTTGGAATAATTTGGGCCAGCCCGCGTATACCGGACGTGTCCGGTATGCTACCGGACGTGTCCGGTATGACCGGGGCTATAAAACCGAGCGTACCCCTTCGGCCCAAATAGACTTGTCTTCTTCCAAACCAACCAGCCGACGCCCTTCTTGCTCACCTAGGGCGACCGAGGATTTCACCAAGGAAAAGGAGAGAAGGAGATCGCATTGGAGAAGGCTTGCATCAAGATTGAAGGTCCGGGGATTTGGATTTCTCATCGCCTTCTCATCTGTTCTCTCAAGGTACCCTAATCACGGACCTCGTCCGATCTACATGGTCAATGCATGATTTTGAAATTCCTTCGGTCAATATGTTGCATTGGTGATATAGAAGCAATGCCCAAAGTTTGGAATTGATCCATGATGATTTGAATCTAGGAACCCTGGTTAGGGCTGCTGGACGCCCATATCGGACGTGTCCGGTATGCTGCCGGACATGTCCGGTATGGCCCAGCAGAGCAGACTCTCTGCTTTCCTTTGATTCAATCCAATCTTAGAATTGTTGATTAGGCATAGTTTCTTCTGTATCTACATTTTGCAAACCTTGTGACAGTGGTGTGTCGAGGTGATTGTAAAATCTTGGATAAAAGAATCTATGTCTAATTACAATTCGAGAATAAGCTATGGGCATGTATCTAAAATTCTATGGAAATCTTTGGATATAGGACAGCAGCCATGAGTGGACGACAGGAGCCGAGGTCCAAGCACAGGCATGATCCCGCACTTGAAAAGTACAAGAAGGCGAGACAGGAGATGCATCCTGGATTCAAGCTGACCAGCAGGAGGTCTACCAGGGCTACCTCTAGTGCAGCAGCTCAGTATGCAGAGGGGTCAGGGAGCTCTTCTTCTGACACTGACACTGATGAGTTCAGAGTGGAGTCTAGAGAAGAAAGAAAGAGGAAGAGCATTGACAGAGGATCAGATGGTGATAGCTCAGATGAGGAGCAGGAGATTGAGGAGGAGGAACCAGTTCCTCCAGTTCAGCACCAGCCTGGTCAGGGGATGCATTATGGTCTCCTTGAGACACGTTTGCCCAATGTGCCCTCTTATGTTCCTAGAGTTGACTTTAGGGGAAAGGGTATGACCAGGAGAGCTAGAGATGAGCGAAGGGTTGATCCGAGGGGCTTACCTAAGGTTCAGTACGATCACTGCTTCCAGACAGCCTTTCACCTGGACTTCTACTCCAGTGTGATTCTCACCAGGAACCCAGTGATTGCCAGGTCTCAGTGGATTGACTAGCAATATATTAGAGAGTTGCAGAAGGCCTCAGTTGATCATGCCATTGCCATCTACCAGAGCACAGGAGTTTATGAGATCATGGAGTTCCAGCATGACTGGAACACAGAGGTAGTGGCTCAGTTCTATGCTACTCTGTTCGTTGAGGAGGATGAGAGGCGAATGCACTGGATGCTTGAGGGCCAGTGGTATAGTGTTGACTATGATGTTTTTGCCACCCAGCTTGGCTTCTCAGAGGATGATCTCCAGAGGGACACGATCCACACCGAGTGAGAGAGGAGCTGTGGGGAAGGTTCTAGGTCTTCACCCTACCTACAGATACCTGGACAGGATGTTCAGGAAGACTATTGACTGCAAGGGTGGAGACAAGGGCAACATTGCAGATTATTCCAGGAACCTACTCCACAGGATGGCACCTGATGCTCGGCCTTTCAGCGTATTTGACTTCATTTGGTCTGAGATCAGGAGTGTGGGAGAGAGGCCCCTCAAGGGCTGTGGCTTTGCTCCTTATATCATGCATATGATTGAGTAGGTGACAGGGCACACTTTCGAGTATGACAAGATTCACAAGGCCCTGAAGATTGTTGCAGATCTACCTGAGACAGGGTTACCTCCAGCCAGACCAGGAGGAGGAGCAACAGCACCAGAGGCAGATGCACCTAGGAGTGGTGCACCAGCAGGAGCTTCACCTTCACCACGTGCTCCTTCACGTTCTACTTCACACCGTGGCAGTCCTCCCTCGCCTATCCGTAGGCTTTTTAGCTCTATATTTGGGATGTGCCGAGACATCCAGACCTGGTAGTAGAAGGAGAGGGAGGCTAGGAGGAAGGATACTCGGACTTTGAAGCAAATTACTTATAGGCTTGAGCTTGTAGCCTCCTAGGTCTCTAGTATTAGATGAGGCAGCTAGTGAGCCTGAGACTGAGGAGCAGCAGCAGGCCAGATACGACAGAGAGTATGTTGAGTTCATTCAGCGACAGCAGCAGCAGCAGGCACCAGAGCACCCTGACACTCTACCACTTCAGGCTCGTGTGCCTACTCACTCTTAGCCACGTCCCAGCACTGTAGATGACTATGCTTCAGACTGGTGGAGTGACCTCACTAGTGGTGGTGGCTACTATGGCTCTGGTGGCTATGACCCATCTGGTGCAGGTGGTTCACGTCCAGCTGGTGTTACCCGCTCTGATGACGAAGATGCTAGGAGAGACGAAGATGATGATGATGAGTGATGCCAGAGATTAGTGACAGCTTGTAGCCCCTTTATCCTTAGTATGTCATTGTTGGACCTTTGTGGTGATAGATGACAAAGGGGGAGAGAGACTGATTAAAGCTTCAGGATAGTTTCATTTGCTTATCTTTGTACCTGAAGATATGTACTGCAGGCTTTAGTTCGTTTTTGGGCTTAATTGATGTATCTTGGACTTGAGATGGATTGTATCATGTGAGAGATGAGACTTACTTATGCTTTATCTATGTATCTCTTGAGACATGATCTTTATTTATATATCAGTGGTTATATCAGTGGTTTCTGGACTTGAGAAAATATGTAATGAGTGCTATGTGTGAATTACATGTGTTATATTTATTTTCATAAGGACCATGCATGCTAGAATGAAAATATTTGATGTGATGCCTTTATATTTATTCTTATGTGATATATCTTGTCATATGCATCACGATTTCACTTTGTCACACACACATGCACCCCACGGATGCAATGATTTAGGGGGAGTCTCCTATATGTTTTAGTATGTGCAATTGACATTTGAGGTCATTTTGTGAATTCTAATCATAAGCACATATTAAGGGGGAGCCTCTCATAAATCATTGAACCCAAAAGTTTAAATGTTTATATCCTTGTGTAAGCTTTAATCAAGTTGCCATCAATCACCAAAAAGGGGGAGATTGAAAGTGCATCTAGCCCTTTAGTGGGTTTTGGATGATTGAATGACAACGTGATTAAAGGACTAACCCGTTTGCTAAGTGTGGACAGGTAATAGGTTATCTCATAGGTACTTAATGAAAGCCAAAATGATGTGTTGTTGTATAAACAATCTAGTTCAAGCACAAGACAACAATGCAAATGGAATTCATGCAAAGACTGATTTATTGTGGGATTTCCGTGTACTATGTGAAAGCAAGCTTGTAAGAATTAATTAATGAGACATAAGGGATTGCATATGGAATGGTCTCATATTTGAAGCTTGCTAGATTGAAATGAAAAAGATAACAATACATGAATGGGTGATTCAACACAAGATGTGACTTGATGGCTTGAGATGGTGAAAATAGCAAGGAAAGGCTTCGAGGTACTAAGCAAGGGTGAAGGGCAAGCGATGGCTTGGCGGCCGAAGAACCTAGCTAGTGTGAAGAAGAAAGTACTTGCATTTAGTTGAGGTACTAATCAAGCTATGATGTTCATGTTTATGTGGAGGATCAAATCACTATTGGAGTGTTTGATGGAAGTGACTTGATACATTTGGGATTATTCAAATTTGATGAATGGAATCAAGTCACATGCTCAAGATGGCTATGCTCAAGTGAAAAGATCAATATCAACATGTTAGCACCCTTACTTGATGAAGATTGAAAGAGATGGCATTAATTCAAAAGAGGTCAACTCAAGTGGTATAAATTCATTTTTCCTTTGATCTTGAGTTTGATAGGTATGCCATACTATTAAGAGGGATGCATCATGTTGATAGATAATGTTTCATAAGTGCTCAAGCCAACCCATGTGAGTTTTGAGTATTTGAGCGACAAAAGAGCTAACTTTATCTTTGCTGTTCTAGCAATACCGGACGTGTCCGGTATTGATACCGAACGTGTTCGGTATTTACCTAGCAGTGGTAAAACTGTTGTTCTCGGGTTGGTTCGTCGGGAGTTCCGACGTAAGTTAGGAGTTCCGATGGTCGGGAGTCCCGGCAAGGGTCGGGAGTTCCAACGTCTCGCACTTTAACTGACTCGGAGGGTTCACTGTCCTGGTCATACTGGACGTGTCTGGTATGCATGACCAGAGGCCAACGGCTAGTTTTCAAAAGCCTTGAGAGTCGGGAGTTCTGACATGAGTCGGGAGTTCCGACATGCGGTGGGAGTTCCGACACCTCACTAACTTTAACTCAGTTACATGTTTTTCAAATTTGCTGAGGGTCGAGAGTTCTGACGTGAGTCGGGAGTTCCGACGGTCGGGAGTCCCGGCATTCATCGGGAGTTCCGATGCCTCACAACTTCACTGTAACTTAGTTACCGTTGGCGCAGTGTAAGTCATACCGGACGTGTCTGGTATGCATACCGAACGGTATGGCAACGGCTATAAAACGGCTAGTTTTTCCAAGGGGGCTATAAATACCCCCAAGCCTCCACCTTTGGGGGTGGCTGATTTTGCTGATACACACACATGTTTTTTAGCCTTGCCAACTCTCCTAAACCCTCTCTTAGTGAGTGTGTGATACAAATTGCAAAATCCATTTGTGGGTTAAGAGAGAATTTGAAAAAGAGAGCAAGCCACCACTTAAGCACTTGTGCATATTGTCAATCTCGTGATTCGCATTTGTTACTCTTGGACTCTTCGGTTCTAGATGGTTAGGCGTCGCCGGAGAGCACCCGAGAGCTTGTGGTGTGCCTCGGAAAGTTTGTAACGGTCGATTCCGCCGCCTTGGAATCATTTAGTGGAAGGAGGAAAAGGAGTTGGAAAAGACTCCGGCTAGAGTGACCTTCGTGGTACCCTCTAGGGCTGACCTTCGCTGGGTCGCCCGCAGCCCCCTCAACGGAGAGTAGGACTCGAACGAGTCCGAACTTCGGTAAAACAAATATCGTGTCTCAATTCGCATTTTATTTGATATTTGTGTTGCTCCAGCTCTTGTGCAGGTTCTCTGTGTATATTGATATCCCTAGTAGGTACCTGTAGTTTGGTTTGAAGATAGAAATCAAAAGGAGCAAGTTCGGGGCTGTTCTGCAGAAACCGTGCATACCGGACACGTCCGGTATTCATACCGGGCACGTCCAGTATTAGAGCTCAGTGCTAAAAATATTTATTCATAGTTCTAACTTTGTGTTGCAGGGTTGTAGCTTCTAGATATATTCTTTATACCTTGTACACTGTGTGACTAACTTGTGAGGGGTGGTATTACTCTTATTTGGAGTTTCCAATTTGGAAACTCCCTTTACTAATTATTTCCGCATTTAAAGGTGTTAATTTTCAGAAATGCCTATTCACCCCCCCTCTAGGCGGCATCCTAGGTCCTTTCACTTGGAAAGATGTGACTGTCATGAGATCACACTTGATTGTGAGAGATTTTGTGAAGGACTACACAGTTTGGATCCATCACAGTGAAAAGCTCGTTAACGTTGAGCCAAAAGAAGAAAATACCGACGCCCATGATTACATGAACGCATTTATAGCTGAGCTTGATGAAGAAATGCGTGGCCATGAACAAGGTGGTGGTGGTGGTGGTGGGGACACTGGCGATGATAGCAGTGACAATGATGGTAGAGGACGTGTCAGGGATGAAGATGATGGTAATTATTTGGAGGAAATGCTTTGGGCCATTGGACTAGAGGTGATACTCAGAGCATCTCCAAGAGTACCCAATATACCTTCCCAATCCTTGAATTTTGGCAAGAATGAAAAAACCAATCTCCAACAACTTCCAAACCCACCACCCAATCTTTTGGCACTTGGAAAAAAAACCATCATGTGCGTAAAGTTACGTGGACTCTAGGTCGTGCGTATCTCGAGTTTCTCCGCCCGACGTCCTTCTTCGCACCGACAATTCCCACGGCACTTCTTCATGCCATATCCCGCCACCGTGCAGAGAAGCCGATCTTGGCCGCCACCGTCACAGGGAGGAGGTAATCCTTTCAGGCACCATCGCACGGCACACGGGGCACGTGCTGCTCTTCCTCAGCCACGAGTCCACGCACTCTACATGGAAGATGTGTTCGAACCTGTCATACCCAATTTTAAAGGCAAAATTGGACTTAAGCCATATGTGTGCCTGGGAAACAATCACACACATATAGAGACAAATTAAAAGAGAGTACCAAGCTCAATGCTTTATTACATAGCCTATATAATATCCATTACACAAATATCGAAGTCTCACAAGTGGAAATAACAAAAGATAACTTCATGGCACTTCCATAGCCACAGGGAATGGTCAACTGGTTGATCACAAGTCTAGTAGTCCACTGAAAAATCCTAATAACCATTGATATCTGTTACCCATCCGGTATTTTTATCCAAGTAAAATATAAAGACAAGCGTAAGTACATCTCGTACTCAACAAGTATATTACGGGGTTAATGAGGCTCAAAAGATAGACACGGTTTAACTGCATTAGCTTTTAATAAATCAACTTTTAGCATTTGAGTAGCATCAAGAGTAGCATAATCTCATATTAACAATACGATCATGAAAGCATGAGTAATGTATAGCAAAAACAATAATAATTATCATCATCCCAGAAATCACTATTTAGTAAGGAGCCTAGGCCGCTCTTGTCTATGAGCACGACTGATATACCAGTTTAAAGACACTCTATAGAGGTTGTACATCTTTACCCGTGAGTCGTGTTGTCCATATGCCCGGGTTTACAACTTCCAAAACACTTCCAAGGTGAGTAGGCAGGGTACACTATGAAGCATTTTGAAAGTTCGTCTAACAAGTTAGGGCCGCTAGGTTTTTGTAACCTGCAAATGTAGAGCCCCCCTTACCGATGGCACATTCCTCGTAGGCTATACACATAAGGACAGAGGCCGCACTACACCCGACCCGAAACACACCCCTCTTGCGCCTCGCAGGTAACCACTAACAAGCTAGAAAATGTCCTTTTACTGAGCTAAAGCCAGAGCCATGTAACTCTCAAGGTTGTACTGTAAGTCCTAGGGGAATCCACTTACAGATAAGTCCTTACGGAGAGGAATCTAGAGCATCACAAAAACTATGCCCTTGCCCTCTTGTGCCATGTTGCTAAAAATCATCTTTTAATTGTTTATCGCATATATCATTAGTCAAGTTATAAGATCATAATTGCTAAGTAGTGCGCTAGCATCACTCTACCCAATGCATCAATCCCATAGGTATCAAGGAACAAGGACAATTACTAGAAAATCCTTTCGGTTATCAAGGTAGACACATGCAGCATGAGATAAATAATTAATAGTGAACAGGACATCAAGGATGATCCCATGCTATACTTGCCTTGCTCAGCAAACTCTTGTTGATCCTGCTGGTCATCAAAGTACTGGTCTTGATCTCCAACAAACCGCTCACCGTCTATACTCGATCACCAAACATCAACACACAAGCATTTGGAGCAATCATGCATACACACAAAGAGCTACAATTTGAACAGTACACCAACATAGTAAAATCATGTTGAAAAGTTCATAAAACTATTCTACACGTCGCTACGATCACACATACGTAAATTGCACTAAAATCAGAGTTAAAACGGTGACATTATGATTTAAATAAGATTTTCTTTAATAGAATAATAGACTAAAACTAATCCCGAATTTCAAAAGTTGAAAATATGGTTAACAATAGTATGAACATGTAGATTACGTGATTACGAACCTAACGCAATTTGAACGGATCAAATCGTAGTTAAAATGAAGTTTTTATAAGCAAAACAAACACGGCGGAAACTCTGAAAATAATATAAAACGTATTCTGAATGTGATAGAGGGAGAACTACGCTTTCTAACTTAGATTACGCATTACGGAAAGACGCTACAGGACGACGGGCATAATTATCCAAAAGATGAGGGGCTCTTTCGACATTTTACTCGCGAAGGGGTACGGGATACTTTGGGCGGCTGGATCAAGATCGGACAGTTGCGATTAAAAGAGAGGGAGGGAGTAAGGCATCAGCCTGCCAGAACAGTGACTCCGGCGAGGCGGCTGCCATTCGCGACTCTATGAAGCTCGCCGGCGTTCATGAAACGTGGCCTACGGGCCACGGCTTGAAAAACAGAAGGTACCGGGAGAGAGAGAGGGGAAGACGGTGAACTCACCCAAGGACTTTTCGCGGACAGAGATGAGACGAAGGCGGCGAATGGATCGACGGGGCGGACAGCTACTCCCTGTGAACATCGGCGACGGTGCATGAGCAAAAGAAGACGAGAGAAAGAAAAAGGTAGGCACTCCTAGCTTATTCACCTTGCTGCGAAGCTCGGTTGCGGGCTCAGATCGTCGGAGAGGCAGCCGACTGCAAGAACCTCGGCGGCGGGATCTACAGCGCTCGGCGGCAACAGCCAAGGCTAGGGCGGCAGCTTAAAGTTGGAAAAACGGGCACAGCAGGAGCCCCAGGGTTTATATAGGGCATTGCCCACGCGGATTACACCAAATCCCCGAGAAAACAGAAGCGGCGAGGTGGATTCCATCGAGCAGAGTCCGACTTGGACACGAGGAAGGAAACGACGCCGACAAGTGGGCCCGGCGCGTCAGCGAGCAGAGAGGAAAGGGAAGGAAGAGGGCGGTGGACGTGGCTGTGCTCGGCTGGGCTGCAACGTGGGCCGCAGGGTGGAGCGCTGAAGCTAGGCCACGAGATGAGCAGGCCTCTGCCGCGGGCCAACAGGCCGAAACGAAGGGAGGGAGAGGGAGCTCTCCTTTTATTCTTTTTATTTTCCTGAAACCATTTTCTAAAACCATTTTCAATACAATTTTGAATTTAGTTTAATTTGAGTCAAAACCATACAGAACAAAAACACCAGTGCACCAGCATGAATGCATAAACTTGTATCTAGCCTTATGATTGATTTTATTTTCAACAAAAATTATTATTTACTATGTTTGAATGCTCACACTCATGCATAAGTAAATCAATTTGGCTATTTTAAAAAGATTCAGATTTTTAGGGTGTTACAAACATACCCCCTTAAGATGAATCTCGTCCTCGAGATTTCACTGATGGTGACTCAAAAAGTTGAGGATACTCTGATCTCAAATCCTCTTCTCTTTCCCATGTCGCCTCAGCTTCCGAATAACGGTTCCACTGCACCTTGCACATTCGTATAACCCGGCTTCTAGTGACCTTTTCCACTGTCTCTAGTATCTTGATTGGGTACTCTTTATATGTGAGATTCTCCTTTATACTAAGTTCTTCCAGAGGTATTTGCTCTTCACGCACACACAAGCACTTCTTGAGTTGAGACACATGGAAAACATCATGCACACCCGACAAACTTTCTGAAAGTTCCAGTTAATATGCCACTTCACCTCTTCTCTCAAGAACCTTAAACGGACCTACATAGCGTGGTGCTAACTTTCCCTTCATGCTAAACCTCGTTACGCCTTTCATTGGTGACACTTTGAGATACACATAATCTCCTTCTTGAAAGACCAATTCTCTTCTCCTAGTATCTATATCACTTTTCTA
This sequence comes from Miscanthus floridulus, assembly GCF_019320115.1. NCBI lineage: Eukaryota > Viridiplantae > Streptophyta > Magnoliopsida > Poales > Poaceae > Miscanthus > Miscanthus floridulus. The sequence continues at coordinate 7,517,292 of NC_089594.1, forward strand.
GCGAGACTGTACCACTTTTAGATTATCTCTAATCATCCGTACTTGTTCTTCAGCATCTCTAAGCACGTCTAGACCAAACACTTGGCTTTGACCTGTTTGATTCCAAAACAATGGTGTTCTACACTTTCGCCCATACAATGCTTCAAGGGCTTATTGGATACACACCATTGCAATTTTCACGATTTTGAAACACGCCACTACAATTCGCCTAATTGGGCTGGTGCCATTACAATTCTGCTAGAGTTTGAAATACGCCATTGTCTATGCTCCATGCCGTCTTGGACCCACTGTCAGGGCTACAGGAGGCCACCATATTTGCGTATGGACCTTTCTACCCTCCCGCGAAAGGATAATGTCCCGACGCCGGCTGTTATCTAAAGTGAAGCACTTGGGTTTGCCATTCTCTCATTTTGTTTAGTTTATTTATGAATCAACTTCAGTACATGCAATGCACATTTGGCGCATAGTTCCCAGAACATGCAGTGACATGTCAAGCGCACATGCTACATTCTAGAAATAAAGATGGAAACATGTAATGCACATACGGCACATAGTTCCCAGAACATGCATTTTCATCATTCTAGAAATAAAAATGGAAACATTCCATCGGTCCACATCCATAGTTCTCAAACATTGTACTTAACATCCATACAGAGGACACCATTCTAGTTGCATAGTTCCCAAACACATCAGGTCACTTACAAAGCACATGTTGGTTCGCTTGGACTAGCAAAAGCCATAGATAACACTTCAGGTCACTAAGACCAGCAAATGCACAACAAAACACATCATCTAATCCACGCCGAGCCAGCCGTTGAGGCTTCTCACCACTCTTGCTTTAGGAGCAGTTGCAGCCTTCAGAAGCTTCTTCTTTACAGGAGTCTTCTTCTTTGGCGCTTGCTTGGTTGCACTTGTCTTCTGATTTTTCTTGGGTGCTTGCTTGGTTGCACTTGTCTTCTGCTTTTTTTTGGTGTCTTGCTCGGTCCTTCATCTTCTTGCCTCACCCTATATGAGATGGCTATCATTTAGACATTCCTTGCCCATTTACATTCACAAGCAAATCAGGAATAAGAAATGTACCTTTTAAGTGATGCAAGCGTAGCTGCCTCACCAACACCATCATCATCTTCTGTTGGTTCAGCAAGTTTGCAGGTCTTCTCAAAGTGCCCATAGCCTTTGCACCTTTTGCATCTCACTTTCTTTTTGTTTGCCCTTTCTTCCATACTCCCTCTGATCCTGACCACTCTAGGTCTGCCTGCTGCCCTCTTCTGCAGTGGTGGGTGCAGTTTATATCCTAGCTCCACCTCAGGCCAGTCAGCCCTATCAGGCATGGGTGGAACTATATCTTCATATGCTGCTTTGAACCTGGCCACAGAGTAGTATTCATGCACAAAATCCTTGATTTCCAAGCCTCTGTTGGACAAGATCCAAGCTTGTAACACCCGGTTTCAAGGACAAAACCTGATGCACACCATATGTGAGTCTTTAGAAACAAATCTCACATATAGCTATAAATGAAGGGGCAGTATCAATTCATAATGCTTAATATATAGCGAACTTAGCAAAAGAGATAACCTTAGAAAGCAATCAACGGATAGACAACTCTGATCTCCGGGTGCAGACTTCACTCCACTGGATCCAACTGACTGGTTGATCACAAGCCTAAAACTTCTCCTGAAGTGTGGGGGTTATAGCAAGAGTGAGTCTATGTTGAACTCCGCAAATATAGCAACAAGGTAGTGTAATCCATAACCACATGATCAAGTGTAATTGAATAATGAATTGCACATAAACAATTTAAATGAACATACAACAATTCCCTCAGTTTTCCGGGCCGCCCGTATCCGTGGGCACGGCTAGTATACCAGTTTGTTAACTCTGCGCAGAGGTGTACACTTTCACTGTGAGTCATGTTTCCCAAATGAGTGGGTGGATCAATCCCAAAACACCGAGAACCATATAAAGCCACCCAAGAGCTCGTCTAACCGGCCAGGGCCGCAGGGTCATCAGATATAGGAACCCCCCTTCCAAAAATAAAGTAAAAGGCCGCTTCCAAAGCTAGGCTCAATAGGACAGAGGCTGTCCTATACCCAACTCGCAGACCTCTAACCAGCTAGAAAAGGGTTTCTTAAGCAACTAGAGCCAGAGCCATATAGCCCTCACAGCTGTACTGTAAGTCCCAGCTTTTGCCAAAGAATAACATTCATCATTTATGTTTATATCACATTTCATTAAACAAGCTCAAAATCATGATCACAGAAAGAAAACCCAAGCTATACTTGCCTTTAACTTGCTTTACACCCAAAGCATCTTGCTTCAAGAAGGCCCACTCTATCTTCCACTCAGCAACTTCTGGTCTCCAGCGCTCACAGATGATTCTCATTCTACTCGAAGCAAGCACCACGCATTGGCAAACATACGAGCAACAAATGAAAGCAACTAAGAACAACACACCACACGAGAGAAAACAACGTACTAAAAGAAAGCTAGGTGCTACAGTCACAAGATCACAAGAAAACACCTAAAACGAAACTACCGCTAAAAAGAAACAGATACTGGAAGATTATTTATATTATTGTATAAAAGAAAAGAAAAGCTTATGTGCTTGATTTATTTTAATTAAGCAAAGCCATGTGAAGAATATTAATTTAGTTTTAACAAAGCATATTTTAATTCAAAAGCCAAGTTGAACCTAGTCATGTTTTATTTATAAAATATGTCACATATTATTAAAATCATTTCGACTTTGCTTTGCAAAAGAAATAAACATGTGAGAGCATTTATATATGAATTTAATATACGTGTTTAAAATAAGGAAATTTATACTTTAGAAGCATATTAATATTTGTATATACATCACTGATGAGTTATAAAACCTACGTTGCTTTTAAATTAGAAAGGTAGTTGTATGCATATTAACCAAATTAATATTTAAATTATAAACTTCAGAGTATGTGATATGATAAACGTGATTGCTAACGTGTGAATTACAGTCACATACTGGAGCGAAAAGAATAGACTAAACTAAATTCAGAGACGCATAATTAAACGGGAGGACAGGACTGCAGAGATTTATGTGAAAGCAACATGGAAGATGGAGTGATCAGTGAATAAACACTCAGAGAGAGAGAGAGAGAGAGAAAGACCTGTACGTAAATCCTTGGAGAACATGCATGCAGCTTGCACGATCGTAAAAGACAGCAACTTGAATTCTTAGGACGGCTTCTGCTCCAGTGGCAAGGGAACTTGCACAGCTTCAATAACAAGGAAGGATGACATAAAGCAGCTGAATGGTGATAGGCAATGGGCAACTGCATGGACGGGTGCACATCACAGATAGAAAACTAACCGGATTAACTAACAGATACAGTAGATCGACAAGAGCACCATCGTGCAGATGTTTCTTACCAAAGCATGGCAACGATGAACTCGGAACGGGACGGCCGGGGCGTTGATGATCTCAGAACGAGTCGGACACCAGGCCGGCTTTGCATACAAGACGAACGTAGATGACAGCCTTGAATGTTGCATCGTTAGGGAAGGCGCACGCAACAATTCTGGTGGTGGCATCGATTGATGAACTTGGGCGGCCGTGTTTTGACGAGAGCTAGGGCATGGGATGCCTTCATCATGCCGTAATGAAAACAACCAAGGACGGCGTCTCAGAAATTTGAGATGCTGATGATTCCCTCCAATGGCATCGGAGGTGTGGTGCCATGGCTCTGCCCGGAATCAGACGAGACGGTGCTATCGCCATCTGCTAGGGCACGGGCGGCGATAGTTTGTTCGTGCAGAAAGAAAAGAACCAGGGCAATAGCTCGTTATTTATAGATGGGGACTTGGAGACACGTACGGCATGATAAACCTGCTATCCTAGATGTCGTCCGTGTGGCATACAAAGATTACAGGACCTTCCTGTGCTAGCAACGTTGGTCTGGTTTATTAACTTCATGGAATGGATTGTCGTCAGGTCCAAAACATTGGCCCAAGGAACAAAATAAATAAATAAAAAGAAAAGACAGATAAGTGTCAACAAGGTAGAGAATGGTACAAACCTTGATTGATTAGTAAGAAAGAGACGGACTAGGATGAGAATTAATTATTTTTGGAATTTATTTCTGTATAAAAATAATTCCAGGAAATTCCTGAAATCATATTTAAGCCATGAAAAACAACAAAAATTAGAGAAAATTCTGGGAAAATTACTAGAGGTAGGTATGAACATGATAGATCAAAAGGAAGAGCTTGTATCTCATAAGAGAATGTAGAGATGATCGAGGAAAAAGATTAAGCTGAAGGAGAAGTAATTTTAATTGCAGAAAAGGTTAGAAACTTTTCCGAAGACAAAGAAACGTCGTCCTATCGTAATTTTGAAACCATCAGCACTCATCAACACCAAAACAAGCAACAAGCAAATATCACATCAACAAACAAGCCCATCATATTAGTTCAGATAAATTTAAAGATTCATATTTTTCCTATAATTAATTGATGCTATTTTAAACTAAACTTGAAAAAAATTTATCCAAATATCAAAACATTTATTTTAATTAGTGTTTTCTATGCACATCCCAAAATTAAAAATTTTGGGGTGTGACAAAGTGCATGTCTACAAGGTTTTCCTGTGACCTGCCATTGCCTACAGCCGCAACAATGATTGACTAGGTCCACTGTATGCCTTTTGGTGTTGTTCCAATCATCAAGCAAGGTCACCTTAGCAAAATCCTCATCACTTACTGCAACTTTGACGACCTTCAAGTGTTTGCTAATTAGGTTCAGTTCCTTGATGACACTAGGCAAAATGCCTTCTCCCAATTCTCTACCAACCTTTCTCCTAAGATACCTCTTCTCCATTATCATCTCCCTGAGCCCATCAACTAACTCATGTATGAGCAGCCCTTTCATGTCCCTCACCTGACTGTTGAAGCTCTCTGACACATTGTTTGTCAGATAATCACATTTGCTATCCTCGGAGAAACCAGCCCTGTACCAGATTCGGTTGTGGTGATCTTGCAAGTACTTGATTGCATCAGGAGCAAATTCATATATCTTCTTCAAGTGCCACTTGAACAGCCCTTCAGTGTAGCTTCTAGCAGCTGGATAGAGATGAGTTGTGAAAACATCACCTTTGTAATGCTTCATGAAGTTGGAATATAAATGCCTCATGCACTCCCTGTACTCAGCCTCAGGAAACACTGCACCAACTGCTTTCTCCAAGCCCTTACATGCATCAGTACAAATCACTAGTCCTTTTGGGCTCCCAACATCCCTTCTCAAATGATGCATAAACCACTTCCAGTTGTCCTCATTTTCACAATAAAAAATAGCATAAGCAATGTAGTATAACCAGTTATGTCCATCAACCCCTGTAGCAGATGCTAACTGTCCTGTGTATTTACCATTTAGACTTGATGCATCTACACCAATGAATGGCCTACAACCAGTTATAAACCCATCCACACATGGTTTGAGAGCTACAAATATCCTCTTAAACCTCATTTTCTTGCCTACTTTCTCCACATCTATCTCTACAATGCTACCTGGACATGTTATATCCATCTGAGCTTTCCAATTAAATAGCAATTTGAATGACTCTTCATATTTACCATGAATATGTTGCAGTGCTAGTTGCACACCTGAATAAAGCTTGCTATACTTGAGCTTTATCCCATAATCTCCCTCAACCTTCTCCTTGGCTGCCTTCGGACGCTTGCTTGGATTCTTCTTCAACCATTCTTTCAGTCTATCTGACACCCATTCTTGAGAAGGCATTTTGTTTACAACAAGCTTCGTGGTTGGACAATCGTGTTCAAAAGGTAGGGTCTTAATCTGAACAAAAGACAAGCATGAATAAGTAGTATGCACAACCAAACTGAATTTAATTAAAAAAACAAACTGAATTTAATAACAAGGATACAGAATTGTTTATACATGTATAGTTTTCTGATCATGAATCCTTGAAGCATGAATACGCCAAGGACAGCCAGGGTGCTTACACCTTGCAATATACCTGGTAGGGTCAGTCTTGATGCCAGGAGCAAGCTCAAAACCTTTCTTCACTGCATAGTGCCTCACTGCTTTCCTGAAGGTGATGATGTCAGGAAATAAGGCACCCTTCTCTATTCTTGGGTTCTCAGGATCATGTAAGACCCTTATCTCATCAGGATCTGCATCAGTAACCTCTGCCTCAGCAGGAACAATTTGATTGGCAGCATTAGTAGGCATAGATGAATATGTTTGTGCATTCAAAGATGGCTGTGCAGGTGGAATTGTAATGTACATATGCTCATCATCGACGCCAACATACTCTTCTTCATTATCAAAGATGTCATGCTCTTCTTCGGCAACACATTGGGATTTGTTAGGCATTGTTGGATTAGGTTGTGGTTCTGGATCAGTAGGTTCTGGTGGTTCCGGATCAGTAGGTTCTGGTGGTTCTGGATCAGTAGGTTCTAGTGGTTCTGGACCAGGCTGCATTCCTAGATCAGGAAGGATAAGGTCTAGTTGTAGTTCAGTATAAGTAAAAGGCTTTAGTGATGGATTTATGTCATCTGGAAGTGCACACAGGGGCTGTTCCCACGAAAACATCCTAGGACAAAACAAAGGATAACAAAATAGTCATGGCTGAATTGGAACACTAAAAATAAGGAACGCAAGAACACTATCTTAGATACTAGCGAGAAAAGTAACATTTGTCCAAAGGAAACTAAAAAAACAGCACCATTTTTTATCATTTTTTAATTCATAAAACTCAAAAGTAAACCATGTACCCCGGCAGTGCTCTTCCAAACATCAGCTTATAAGAGAATCAACTTCAGATTTCGGAATCACTGTTTTTTTTAACCTGGAATCACTGAATTGACGCAAAGGGAAAGGGAGAATCGCTGCCAAAGCCTGAAGACCATCCTTCGCGTAAAAAATATAGAAGCCAAGCAGCCCTAATTGGTAGATCCGCTCCTACTTCCCAATCCTCTAACCCATTAGGCTACTGGACCGCAACCAGCAGCCCCTATTCGATAGACGCGGAATCGACCAGCCCGCCCGTGCCTGCACCCGCGCTGCCGCTCGCGTCACCGGCACGCTCCCCGCCCGCACGGCCGCTCCCATCGCCGGCGCGCGCCCTGCCTCCCTGCTCCCCACCGCGTTTGGCCGCCGCTCGCTCGCACGGACGTGGAATCACGCTGTGCCGTCCCTCGCCGCCAGCCTACCCGCCCGTGCTTCCACCCGCGTCACCATCCTCAGCTAGTATGGGTGCTACTTCGAAACAGCGTACCTGGTGTCGTCCGTGGCTGAACAATCGGTGACCTCAGGCGCCGCCGCCGTTGTCGCAACGTGCACCATCGCCGCATTACTGGTCCGCTGCCACAGCCCACTCGACCTTCATGGATTGTGGATCCCCAGTCCTCCTCCGCCGGAGACCAGGTCCGCTGCCGCTGCCGCCGCCAACCGCCTCGCAGTCGCTCTCGAGTTCTAGGGTTAGGGATTGGGTTGGGGAAGGGAGTGAGGAATGTGGAGTCGGGGACGGTGAACAGAAAGACGCATCGCGCGTCGGCGGTCGCGGCTTATCCTTTTGCGTGGCATGAAGGGCAAAAGTGGCAATACGAAAATACAACAGCTCATGAAAATTGTAATGGCAAAAGTGGCAAAAGTCAGCTGTAGATAGTGGCGTATTTCAAACTCTTGCGAAATTGTAATGGCACCAGCCTAATTAGACGAATTGTAGTGGCGTGATTCAAAATCGTGAAAATTGCAATGGTGTGTATCCAATAAGCCCATGCTTCAAATGGTGTCATCTTGAGACTTTTCTAATGACTATTGTTGTATGAAAATTCAGCATACGGCAAACTCTTATCCCAACTTATACCATATTGCAATGCACAGGCTCTCAACATGTCTTCCAATATTTGATTGGTCCTCTTGGTTTGTCCGTCAGTCCATGGATGATAAGCTGAGCTAAAATTCAGCTTAGTTCCCAAAGACCCATGCACTTTCTGCCAAAAGTGAGATGTAAATTAGGTACCTCTGTCAGACACAATTTTCTTAGGAACTCCATGCAAGCATACTATCCTCTCTATATACAATTCAGCCAACTTTGCACTTGTATGCGTAGTCTTGACTGGCAAAAAGAGAGCAACTTTAGTGAGCCGATCCACTATCACCCATATAGAATCATAACCTCTCTGTGTGTGAGGCAAACCAACAATAAAATCCATCCCAACTTCTTCCCACTTCCACTCGGGTATCTTCATCGGTTGTAGCAAACCTGCAGGACATTGATGCTTAGCTTTCACCCTTTTATAAGTGTCACATAAAGCCACATACTCTACCACATCTCTCTTTAATTCATACCACCAATACTTCTCTTTAAGATCAAATACATCTTAGTACTCCTGGGATGTATGGAATAAGCTAACTCATGAGCTTCTCTTAAAATTGCATCTCTAACCGCCTTGATCCCAGGCACACATAGCCTTTTACCAAACTATAAGGTACCATCGTCGTCCATCCGGAAACCTGGTGCTTTGCCAATCACTATATTTCCTGCTATCTCCTTTAATTTCTCAACTTTTAGCTAGCCTTTGCATATCTCCTTCTCTAAGGTAGGTTCTAACACTAACTCCACTGCATTAGTGACAAAACCCAAATTGAGACGCTCAAATTCAGCACACAACTCACTTGACATAGACGTCACCTATACCTCATTAGCATAGCTCTTCCTACTAAGTGCATCGGCAACAACATTTGCCTTTCCAGGATGATAATGCACTTCCAAGTCATAATCCTTGATCAATTCCAACCATCGACGCTGTCTCAAGTTTAGATCCGTCTGAGTGAAAATGTACTTAAAGCTCTTATGATCAGTGTAGATGTCGCTCTTATGCCCAATAAGGTAGTGCCTCAATATCTTCAAAGCATGAACCACAGCTGCTAGTTCCAAATCATGTGTAGGATAATTCAGCTAGTGCTTCCTCAGCTACCTTGATGCATAAGCCACTACTCTACCTTCTTGCATAAGAACACAACCAAGACCTTGGCGAGACGCATCACAATAAATAGAGAACCTCTTGCTCAAATCTGGCAAAATCAACACTGGAGCGGTAGTCAACCTCCTTTAACTCATCAAAGCTGGCTTGGCACTTGTCGGACCACACAAACTTGGCATTCTTCTAAAAAAGAACAGTCGTGGGATTTGCAAGCTTTGAGAATCCTTCAATAAACCTCCAATAATATCCAGCTGATCCAAGAAAACTATGAATCTCACTAACATCCGTAGGCGGCTTCCAATTCAACACATCTCTCACCTTGCTTGGATCTACTGCTATTCCTCCATTAGAGACAACATGACCCAAGAAAGAGACTTCCATCAACCAAAACTCACACTTGCTCCTCTTAGCATACAACTTATGCTCTCTGAGTTTCTGTAAGACCAACCTTAGATGTCCAGCATACTCTTCTTTATTCTTGGAATAAAACAATATATCATCGATGAACACCACAATGAACTTGTCAAGATACTCCATAGACACCTTATTCATCATATACATAAAGTATGCAGGTGCATTAGTCAACCCAAACAACATCATTGTATACTCATACAACCCATACCTTGTAGTAAATGTTGTCTTGGGTATGTCAGTTGCATGAATCTTCAATTGATGATAGCCAGAACAAAGATCAATCTTAGAAAACACACAAGCACCTCTCAACTGATCAAACAAGTCATCAATTCTAGGCAATGGATACTTGTTCTTGATAGTAACCTCATTAAGAGATCGATAATCTACACACATCCTCTGACCACCATCCTTCTTATCAAGAAAAAATGATGCTCCCTAAGGTGAAGAACTAGGATGAATAAAACCTTTCTCCTATAATTCCTTTAGTTGTTTCTTAAGTTCCTCTAATTCATTTACCCCCATTCTATATGGACGCTTAGCTATAGGTGCAGTTCCAGGTAAAAGCTCAATAATAAACTCAATGTCACAATCAGGTGGCATACCTAGCAAGTCATCGGGGAACACATCCGAAAACTCATCCACAACTGGACCTTCTTGCAGGGCACCTTCACTAAGCTGATTCAAGGTAGCAGTCTACCATTCTTGCACCACAACTTCAACTTTGATCTCGTCTCCCTTTGATGTTGTCAATACTACAACCTTCTCAAAGCACTGAATAACAGCCTGGTGTTGCTTCATCCAATCCATTCCCAAGATGAGATCAATACTAGTAGTTCTCAACACTATTGGACCCACTTTAAATTCTACCCCCTTAAAAGGACTTTAGTTGCAGGACATAGACGGGTGGCTTGCATTCCTCCTCCAGGGGAAGAAACCATGATAGGATTCTTGAGAAGACAGAGGGGTAGGCTATGCACTCTAGTGAATATGGAGGAAATAAAAGAATGTGAAGCACCAGAATAAAAAAGATCAGTAGCAGGAGCTGAGTTGACATTGAATGTACCAAGCATAACCTTTGGCGCCTCCTGTGCAGTCTCAGTGGACACATGATTCACTCTTCCATAGTGTGGTGGCTTCTGAGGGGTTCCCTTCTGGTTGCTATTCTGACCCAGAGGTGCCTGCTGGTTCTGCTTCTTAGGGCAGTTATAAGACATATGACATTCTTTTCCACAATGGAAGCATTTATTGGGGTGTTAGGAGCACTAGTCTTCATCGGAGTAGCATTGGGGTTTCCTTAGCGTGGTGTCTGCTGACCAACCTATTGCTAGTTCTGCTGGCGCTGCTGGAACTAGTTGCGCTGTGGGTATGGACCACGATTCCACTAATTAAATGGTCCCTGGTACCTCTGCTAAAAGCCTTGCTATGGGTTGACTCGCTGGCGATTGTTGCTCCCAGAAGCCTATCCCTGGAGCCTCCACTTCTTGACTTCCATCTCTTTGTGCTTATTGTCAATCACAATAGTGTGATTCACCAGTGCTTGGAAGTTGGCATAAGTGTTGGACATCAACTTCAACTGGAGACCATCATATAGACCTTGAAGAAAATGACGCTGCTTATCAGCATCATTTGTCACCTCATTGGAAACGTAGCGTGACAGTTGAGCAAACTTATCACGGTATTCAGCTACCGACATGGACCACTGCTTCAAAGCTCTGAATTCTTCTTGCTTCAGCTCCACCAATCCATCAGGATTTTTGTAGGATTTAAAATTGTTTGTGAATTCCTTCCATGTGACAGCAGGGGCATTGTTGGGATGACCATATAGGTATGACTCCCACCAATCTTGAGCTACTCCCTGCATTTGTCCTGATGCATATAGGACCTTCTCTATGTCATTGCATTGAGCTATGTTCATTTGCTTCTCTATTTCCCTCAGCCAATCATCCGCCTGTAGTGGATCTGTAGCATGGTTGGACACAGTAGGGTGTCCCTTCATAAATTCCCCATGCTTGTCCCTGACGTGCACGGGGGTGGTACTCTAGTAGGCTGGTTCTAAAAATGTTGCATCATGGTTTGCATAAGCTGCGCCTGAATCCCCATAAGTTGTTCCACAGTCATTGGTGGTGGTTGTGGATTAGGAGCAACACCCCTACCATGGCCCCTGTTACCTCTTCCACGAGTGGCCATCTGTCATCCAATACAAACACTCAAAGTTTAGAGATATCCAACTTACGGATCACTTATAAAGATAAAGAATGAAATCTAAGAATTTTCTGAACGAGTTCCAACAATAGCAGTTCAGTAAAACAGTCATATCTTGAGTTCCTGGTGTCAAAAAGAGACGTTCTGGACATTGCTGGAAAGCTTATGAAATTGTATACAACTTTTATTCATTTTACCGAACTCTGACATTAAGGTGGTAAAAAACAGAGCACAACAGAAACTGTCCAGAATTCTAGACAGCGCAGAAACTTCAACTTGCAACAGTTATATCTCTCAAACCAAAATTGATAAAAAGGTGATTCACCAGCATTTGAAAGGTACAGAAGTCTAGTTGTTCCCAGAAAAAAATCATAACCATTGGACGAACAGATTTTGATATATTCCACAAAGATTGCAGGCTGCTACAGAAAACAGCACGCAGAAAGATACGATAGAGCGATCCAACTATATAATTCATTATCCTTAGACCTTAACCTTTAACTAAGGGATTTTGTGGACATTCCCACAACCTCCCAGCAGTCATTACAAAGATCCAAATCACACAATAATTCAAAAGCACAAACCAACTAAGCATTTAAAGTTTCACACCGCACACAATTTGACTCGACTCAACATGACTTGCGATACTAGCGTCTTTATTACATAAAAGGGGACTCCTAAACTCCCATGGTCTTGGATAGCATCTTGATTCTTCACTTCTTACTGGATTCTGGGATCTTATCAAAAACTTTGGGCCTTCCAAGTTCCTTTGCAAGATTATCACAACAAGTGCGAGTGCGCTTGAGGACCTTATGCTTCTTCTTCAATTCCTCTAAGAGAGTTCCCACTTGTTGGCGCAACACATCCGAATCATTCACAATGAGAGGATTCAGGACATGGCCTTTGTACTCCTGGTAAGCTTGTTGAGCCACATCTGCCAGAGCATATCCGAGGGTATTACACCTTGTGACTGAGACGAAGACAACATCGACTTCACCTTCTTCCGTGAGCGGGTTAGAGAAAGCGACTGATAGGTCTACCCCCCATTCAAAACCCACCAGAGGGTGCACATGCTTAGTGCAATGGTAGTATGTCTTGATCTGACTTGTGGGGTAGTTGCGGTGCAATTGTTTCATGAGCAGGTCGTGATAGTAGTTGTCCCCCACATGCCTAAGACTAGTCCTACGCTTCCAACCAACACGAGGTGGCACAAATGCCTCCTTCTAAATAGCTTGGGGCGGCACATCTTGTGGTGACATGGCCGGGGGTGTAACAACAGCAAGCGGAACCGGTTGAGATGACGCATTGGATCCTTGCACCGAATGATCATCTTCTTCAGTCTCCTCTGAAACTTCCACCAGCTCCTCTGAAACTTCCTCATCGACATGCACCGCCTCGTTGCGCACCTCCTAGACATGCACTACTCTGGCTTTATCTGCAAGCATGATGGTAATCTCATCGCGTGGTGCAAGTTGCCTGTGTGGAAAAGCTCCTCCAACGCTCATGCGGGCAGTCATACGAACCATCTACAGACCAAATTAGAGTAGAGGTAATTAGTTTACAATAGAATAAGATTATGAGAAGCATAATTTTTTGCAAATAACAAGACTAAGACAGAAGCGTGAACTAGATGAAGTAAAGAGCATCCTAAGATGACCAGTTCTATCTAGGCTTGCATCCTACAGTCAACATGGCTCCGGTACCAATTTTAAAGGCAAAATTGGACTTAAGCCATATGTGTGCCTAGGAAACAATCACACACATATAGAGACAAATTAAAAGAGAGTACTGTCGATAGAATATTGTCGATAGTCCTCCGAGGGGTATCCCACGAAGGTAGATTGATCGGCAGAGGAGCGTGAGATCAAGAATAAGAAGGCAACAGAGACACACGAGTTAGACATGTTTAGGCCATCAGTATGACGTAATACCCTACTCCTGTGGTCTATTGGTTTGTATTAGCTATCGTATGATATTGCGTGAGTTTGGAGGGGGTCCCTGCCTGCCTTATATAGTCTGGGGAGCAAAGTTACAAGTCGGTTAGATCTGAGAGATAACTGGAAAGTAATAACTGATTATATGAATCTTGGGATCATACATATCCTAATAGATCTTGTAGTATCTTTAGGATATCTTCCAGATGTCTTGCGGAAGGCACCGACCGAAGTCATGCCCCGCAAGGCTTCGTCTTGTGGGATGGGCCACCCCTGAGGGCGCAACCCATGTGGTCTGCCATGGGTATCCAGGGTCATACCCCCCATAGCTAGTCCCCAAGCGCCTTATACCCATAGTGCAACGCCATCTTGAGCTTGTCCGGGTAGGTGTGAACGAAGCCAAGCAGTCGAACTCATGGTCCGACCACCATGATGAGTTGCCGAATAGCATGTACTGTCATTGAGCAGCTCAAACCTTAGCCGAGCAGCATAACCCAAGCACGGCTTGCCATAAGGGTGTAAGGAGCTCAAGTTCAGAACCGAAAATTTCTTCGTAGTGGAACAAGTGTGCCCACTTAGAGTCCGACCATGAGAAAAGGAGATAGTCTTCTTCAACTTCAAGAGGCATGGAGTCTTCCAAAATAAAGCAAGCACATTCACCGCAAGGTGAAGTGTGCCCACTTAGTCCCCGAGCCTGATAGTAGATGACATAGTCATGTGGTGCCAGGGTCCAAAGTAGAAGAATAGTAAAAGACCAGGCGAGCAGGCAGCTAGTCCTCGAGCGAAGCCCTGAAATGAGAGAGAGCACATTCACCGCAAGGTGAAGTGTGCCCACTTAGTCCCCGAGCCTAACAGTAGGTGATGCAGTCACATGGTGCTAGGGTCAGAAACATAAAAATAATAAAAAGACCAGCCGAGCAGGCAGCCAGTCCTCGAGCTGTTTACGGAGATATCTGAAAAACCCAACCGTGGAGAAAAAACCGGAGTAACGGTTGTATAGTAACTGTTACCGAGCCTCAATAAATGGCGGAGAAGTCATCGATTATTCGGCGAGTGATAACCAATGGTAGCGATAAATGAGCGACGTGGGCTACGGTTGCGTGAAAGCCTAGGTTATGGCCCATTAAGCTGCGTCAAAGAATTCAGAGGGGCGCAAATCGTGAGAACGGTTCCCCAAAAACCCTCGAATGCGAAAGGGTGGGGAAAGTGCTTTATAACTGCGCCACCGCATCCTTCACTCCCACCTTTGCCACTTTGCCATTCCATTTACATCCTCAATCCTCGCGTTTCCAAATTCGCATCCACATTTGCTTCTGCCACCAAACCCCAATCACATCTAAGAGATGACGCCGAAGAAGGGAGCTGCCAAATTGAAGAAAACAAGCCCCAAGAAGGCGAGCGCCGACACCCGGCATGACGAAGAGTGGGTGTCATCGCGAATGGGAGAGGCGGAGCTTAACAGATTGGTGGAGGCTAGCGTTCTTCCTGACCGTGCTACCGCCGGATGGTGGCCGACCCTCGATGAGTCCTTCCCAACGCCTCATACCGATGAAGTGGTGGTATTCGAGGATTATTTCTGGCGTGAGTTGGGATTTCCTGTTCATCCATTCCAGAGGGATCTGTTGGAGCTCTGGGTGGTTAGTCTGTGCAACCTTTATCCCAATACCATTCTACACATCTCAATCTTCATCCATTTCTGTGAGGCATATCTCAGAATCCTCCCCCACTTCAACCTCTTTCGTCACCTATTCTAGTTGAAGAAGAGAGGCGACGGTGGTTCCAAGGTGGTCGGCGGGGTGTACCTTCAGCTGCGCGATGGGATGGTGGGCGAGTACCTTACTGTGCCGCTGAACACATCATTGAAGGGGTGGAACGTCAGGTGGTTCTACATGAAACAGAGCCACCTAGCTGTCCGCTGTGACATTGACCACATCCCAGAGAGCCAGAGGAGCTGGTCGGAGACACCGAACAACGCTGACATGGAGCAAGTGAGGGAGCTTCTTGCCTTAATAAAGGGCATGAGGACCAACGACGGATTGGTAGCGGCAAGCTTTATAGTACGCCGCGTGTAGCCTGTAAGGAGAGGGCACACCCAGCCTTCGAGTTTAAGGGGGAGACCAACGGTACCCAGGAGAGGTCGGAGATGTTGTCGAGGAACGTTGTTGAAGAGCGGGCTACAGAGCTATTCGCTCCATTTGCCTCATTCAACATGTCAGGGTATACAAAGCCCTTCAACTACAAAAATCTGCCTCCTCAAGTAAACATCATAGTTGTGCATTCTTGATGCTTTTTATCCTTTGTCATTGTCGAGAAGTGGATTGATTCACTTATGCGAAGATCCACTCGCAGGATAGGGCGGTGTATTTTCTGGTGTGCCAAAAGGCGATTGGCCGCCAGCGGTGGACGCATGACCATCATCTCGACTTGAAGAAAGTTCCATCGGCGTTTGTTCGGAGAATGGAGGTATGGATGCTGGTCGGACGGAGAGTCCTCCCCCGGTGTCGGAGAAAGCCCGGGGGAAGAGGGCAGCGGAAGACGAGCCAGCCTAGAAGAAGTGGAAGACGACGGCTGCTGCTCCCTTCAAACCAGGTGGCATCTCACTTGGCGATGATCAGACCACTCGAACATGAAGGTCCGTGGTGTTCGATTGGTCTGATGATGATGAAGTTCCAATGGCTCCTCCACCGAGCATGAAGGAGCCTCCGCTCAGCACGCGCGTGTTGGATCAATCAAGGGGAGGCGAAGAAGTCCCCGAGCAGCAAACGAGGGAAGTCCCCGCACAACAGACGATGGGAGTCCCTACGGGGCGAGCGATGGGAGTCCCTGAGCATCAGTCAGAGATAAACCCGGCATGGCAGGCAGAGAGAGTCCCGGAGCGGCAGGCAGAACAGAGGTCGACTGTGGAGGAAGTAGGACCTCCCCCCTAGAGCACAAGAGTTGACCCCATGGCTGCGCCTAGGGGCTCGAGCAGGCACCGCCGGTTCAAGAAGTTGAACCGGCAGACCAAACCGTAAGTACCCTTGTCTTGGAGTTACTTTGCTGTAGTTTCTTAATTTTTCTGGCGACTGATGAGCTGATCTGATGCAGTGAAAAGCATACGGAGGATCTAACCCCGCTAGTCTGGACTATCAAACAGCTAGGGGCTGAACCCGGGGTGGAAGCAATGCCGGCGAAGGAGTCAACCACCACCGCTGGTGGACTTGGCGGCGGCGAACAATTGACGCCAGCAGCAGACGAGTCTATGACAATACCCAAGGCAGCGGCCAAAACTGTCGGGTCTTCGAGAGCAGAAGCTGGAGCTGCCAGCGGTGCGCTAGAGTCTAGGGCTATCGGGGACCTAATACCGGGGTACCCTAGAAGGTGGAACAAATAACCACCGAACATTAAAAACTTCTGGACGCATAAGAGCGCTGTTTCACCCCTTGTTCGAAAGACAGGAGCTTGGTTCCACCTCGCCCGACGCCTTTGGGGCGGGCTCGGTCTCGCCCGAGGGCCAAGGGATAGACTTCGCCTCGCTCGACGCCTTTTAAGATAGCTCTGCCTCGCCCGAGGGCTCAGGGTTAGTCTCCATCTTGCCCGACGCCTTTTGGGCGGGCTCGATCTCGCACGAGGGCCGAGGGATACACTCCGACTCGACCGACGCCTTTGAGGTGGCTCTGCCTCGCCCGAGGGCTCAGGGCTAGTCTCCGTCTCGCCTGACGCCTTTAGGGCGGGCTCGGTCTCACTCGAGGGCTGAGGGATAGATTCTGCCTCGCCCGACCCTGGAGGGGCAGGGTCGGTCTCGCCCAGGAGATAGGGATTGGTCTCTGTTTTGCCCGATGGCAAGGAACGAGCCTCACTCGGCTCCATATCTAAAGACTAGATTCATCTTACCTGACCACTTCTCCCCATTCCCTCAAGATGATAGGGACAGGGCAAGACAAGATGTTCGGGTCAACCGTGGCTCCAAGAACCATACCCTGCGCCCTGGCAGGAAAAGTACTGCCAGGGGATGACGGGACGGGTGCTTTAGACCCTTCTGGGCGCCGCAGGGCCCAAAAGGTTGTACAGGTGCATGCTCCTCGCCTTGTAGAGTTGTGGGCGCCGCCTTTGGCCCTGGGACATGGAACCCGACGAAGATATACAACAACCGCTACACTCCAGAAGAAGATTTGCTATCTCCACGAACGATGGGTATTCTGTCACCACGCTATGGACCCGAGGGAGCGGCGCCCGCTTCTCGACCCCTCAGGTCCGCCGAGTCAGAAGGCCTTGACCTCGGCGTTACTCCGGACCCCGACCCCTCGTCCCTCCAACGAAGACTCACAGGAACCAAAAGGTGTGCGGAGCAAGGCTGGGAAAGGCTAATAAGTCAAAACCACTGTACTACAGCCCATACCCTGTGTAGGGCAGCATTCTGTAATCAACCTGACATTCTACAGAGACATCGACAGTGTTGTAGGCACTTATCTTCCTTCGCACTCATCAGAATGAAGGACCAGGCTGGGTAGACGTAAGCCACAAGATTAGATAAGACCCTCATCCTTGTAAAGCCAGCCCCTTCATCTATAAAAGGGGATGCGCTTCTCCCATAAAAGAGAGACCGAAGAAGACCACGCACAGATAGACACAGTCAAGCTGCTACGAAGCTCTTGACCTCCTTTCAACCTGTCCATCAGAGACTTGGGACCAGTCCCTCTCTCGATCGTTTGTACCCCTTACTACAAACCATTCATGGTGCTAATAACACGAGCAGCAACAAACTGGACGTAGGGACATTCGGCCCGAACCAGTATAAATCTTGTGTCCTTTAGCGCACCATCCGAGCCTAACGCGCATTACTATAAATTTACTTGCTGGTGCTGGTACAAAACACCGACAGTTGGTGTGCCAGGTAGGGGAGCTTGCGCGTTCCAAATCAGGCCTCGAATGGCCACCCACGCAATCACCTGGGCCCCGGGCGCACACGTGCGTTTCGGCGACCTAGATTTCATCATCACACTAGGAGGAGAGCTGGCGCTGACTCACTCAGACGCCCCATCTCTCCCTTCCATCAACCTCAGCCGTTCTAGGCTTGAGGGCCCGCCGAGCAACTCCCTAGGAGTCCAGTCATCAAGGGAGGCCTCTCACAACACCACCCTGTGTCCGGAAGGGTCCGTACGGAGCGCCCCGATAGCGTTTCTGTTCGGTCTCTGCAACGCTACGGCGACCGTTGTCCGCCTTCTGGCGCTACATATGGTTTAGTCACCCACGGACATCGAGTTCATGGGAGCGATTGAGCATGATACGGAGACCCTCTACGGGCTCCTCAACGAGGAGCCAGGATCGTTCTCCAGCTCGAATTCTAGTTGGGGGAGCCACCACCCTTCCCGGGAATGCTTCATGACGCAGACCCCCGAGGGTCACGTCGAAAGTGTCTCCGAGGAAGAGGTCACCCCCACAAACAACCCTGACAGCGGATCCGAGGAAGAGACGGCTGCCCCATCTCGCCTAAGGATGGAGTAGCTGAGGGCCCGCCAGCAAGAGATCGATGAGGCCAGGCAAGGGCTCGTCCGGGAGTACGCGGACATCAATCGCGAGATTGAACGCCGCAAAGACAGGGGGCGCGCACGTGCCACGGCCCGCACCTTACACCAAAGGATCCTCACCGACAATGGGGCCCTTCCTCACTTTGCCCGAGCCAGTCAGAACATCGCCGTAGCAACTGCCTTGCTGCATGGCCTTCCGGAGGCCACGACGTCCGAGGATCGCCGCGCCCGCCGAGAAATTCGCACGTTGGTCGAGCGGGCGGCGGCGCAGCAGGCGGAAAGTTCGTTGTCCCGACGACGCAAACCCGACACCAGCCAGCGCGCGCCCTCAGTGCGTCCCACCAAGGACGTGTCCGTCCACCAAACATCGCTAGGCGGCAGGTAGCCCTCTACCGTCCCAGTGCATCAACGCCTCGGCCGTGACCGCGACATACGCAGCATCATCGACGCTCGGAGACGTGCCCACGGCGATGATGGAGAAGCAGCACGCCATGGCTACCATCCCCGACGTGGCAGATGCTACGACAGCAACGAGGACCAAAGCCCGAGCCCCAGCCTACCAGGCCCTCAGGCCTTTGGCCGACACATCCTCAATGCTGCGTTCCCCCTAAGGTATCGACCGCCTACCAACATTCCTAAAAATTCTGGTGAAACAAATCCCGGGCTTTGGCTTGAAGACTATCAGCTTGCATGTCAGGCCGGTGGTGCGAGTGATGACAATTTCATTATTCACAATCTCCCGCTGTTCTTGGCCGATTCGGCGCGAGCATGGCTGGAGCACCTACCGTCCAATGCTATTCAGAGTTGGGCGGATCTGATGGAGATCTTCGTGGGCAACTTCCAGGGCACGTACAAATGCCCTAGAAACCCATGGGACCTCAAGAACTACCACCAGAAGGCCAATGAAACCCTCCACGGGTACATCCGGTGCTTCTCTCGACAGTGCAACGAGCTCCCGAACGTCACCGACACCGACGTGATAGGAGCCTTTTTGTCCGGGACGACCTGCGAATCCCTGGTCCACAAGCTAGGACGCAAGGGCCCGCGGACTACCAAGGAACTCCTGGACATCGCCACCAGTCATGCCTCTGGAGAGGAGGCGGTCGGAGCCATCTTTGATCGCTCCGATGGAAAGACAAGGCGGGACGAGGACGCCAGCGAAGGCGCCTCCAACCGTCCCGCCAAAGGGAAAAATAAGAAGCAACGGCGCGACAACTCGCTCGTGGCCACCGCCGACCGCAAAGGTGGTTGGAAGCCCGCGGAGGGCACTCCGAACCACTTCGAGAAAATGCTCGAGGGGCCATGCCCAAACCACGCCTTCCCGGCCAAGCATCTATACAAGGAATGCGGCCTTATGCGCAAATACTTGGCCGGGGGCCTGAACAAGGGGGAGCAGGGGAAGGAACCTGTTCCCACCACTGATGACATAGAGGAGAAGGACGACGCCTTCCCAACGCTGATCGGCGCCCTCATGATCTTCGGAGGATCAATGGCCTACGACTCCAGGCGCCGCTAGAAGGTCGCGCGTCGCGAGGTCTATACCGCCGGACCGGCCACGCCAGCCTTCCTCCGGTGGTCAGAATCTGCCATAACCTTCGACCGGACCGACCATCCAGATGCCGTCCCACACCCGAGAAGGTACCCACTTGTCGTCGATCCGATCGTCGGTCCAAAGCGGCTCACCAAAGTACTGATGGATGGGGGCAGCGGCCTCAACATCATGTACGCCAAGACGCTCGACGAGATGGGCGTCGACTAAACGAACCTCCGTCCCATCTGAGCACCTTTCCATGGTGTCGTGCCTGGTAGGCAAGCCATGCCACTAGGGCAGATCGACCTACCCGTCACTTTTGGGGATCGGTCCAATTACCGGACTGAGACCCTCACCTTCGATGTAGTGGGGTTCCCGGGGACTTTCCACGCCATTCTAGGACGACCATGTTACGCGAAGTTCATGGCCGTCCCCAATTATACGTACCTTAAGCTGAAGATGCCGGGCCCCGCGGGGTCATCACCATCGGCACCTCCTTCCAGCGCGCTTACGAGTGCGAGGTCAAATGCTGCGGACACGCATCCGCAGTCATCGCCTCCGAAGAGCTCGCCACCCTCAGGGAGAAGGTCATCAAAGAGGCACCCGACGCAAAGAAATCTACCGGGTCGTTCGAATCGGCAGAAGGCTCCAGGGAGGTCCTCGTGGATCCCAGCAGCTCCGAGGGCAAAAAAGTCCGTATCGGGACCGCGCTCTCCTCCGAATAGGAAAGCACGCTCGTCGACTTCCTCCGCGCCAACAAAGACATCTTTGCGTGGAAACCCTCGGATATGCCGGGCATCCCGAGGGAGGTCGCTGAGCATACTCTCCAGATCCTCCAGGGCTCCAAGCCGGTGAAACAACGCCTGTGCCGCTTCGACGAGGAGAAACGCAGGGCCATCGGCGAGGAGATAGCCAAACTACTGGCCGCAGGATTCATTAAGGAAGTATACCACCCAGAGTGGTTAGCAAATCATGTTCTTGTCCGAAAAAGAGCAGGAAATGGAGAATGTGTGTCGATTATACCGGCCTCAACAAAGCGTGTCCAAAGGATCCGTTTCCTTTGCCACGAATAGACCAAATAGTCGATTCCACCTCGGGGTGCGAAACCCTCTGCTTCCTTGACGCATACCCTGGCTACCATCAAATCGCGATGAAAGAGTCCGACCAGCTCGCGACATCTTTTATCACCCCCTTCGGATCGTTTTGCTACATTTCAATGCCGTTCGGTCTGAAGAATGATGGGGCAACGTACCAGCGCTGTATGCTCAATTGCTTTAGAGACCTCATCGGGCGAACCGTTGAGGCCTATGTCGATGACATCGTAGTCAAAACCAAACGAGCTAACCACCTGGTCGCCGACCTTGAGCAAACCTTTGCGAAACTCCGGGCAAACGACATCAAACTCAATCCTGAAAAATGTGTTTTCAGGGTCCCAAGGGGCATGCTGGTCGGCTTCATCGTCTCCGAGTGTGGCATCGAAGCCAACCCAGAGAAAATATCGGCCATCACAAGGATGGGCCCGATCCAAAACATAAAGGGGGTTCAGCGGATCACAGGGTGCCTCACCGCCCTCAGCCGATTCATTTCGCGCATCGGCGAACGAGGACTCCCCCTTTATCGACTCCTAAAGAAAGCTGACCGCTTCGAGTGGACGGCCGAGGCTCAGGAGGCACTTGACATGGTTAAACGATTTCTAACTAAACCACCAGTCCTAGTTCCTCCATGCAACGGAGAATCCCTCCTACTGTATATATCGGCCACCACCCAAGTGGTTAGCTCTGCCCTAGTAGTAGAGCGAGAGGAAGAGGGGCACGCCTTCAGGGTACAGCGCCCTGTATATTTCATCCATGAGGTGTTATCCGACTCCAAAACCTGCTACTCCCAAATCTAGAAACTCCTCTACACCGTCCTCATCACCAAAAGGAAGCTACGCCACTACTTCGAGTCACACCCCGTGACAGTAGTGACGTTGTTCCCCCTCGGCGAGGTCATCCATAGCCATGATGCTACGGGAAGAACCGCAAAGTGGGCACTCGAGCTGATGGATCAGGGCATTTCTTATGCCCCCCGAACAGCGATCAAATCTCAGGTACTGGCTGACTTCATCGCGGAGTGGACCGAGGTCCAGATGCCACCAGCAGCCGTCGATCAAGAGTACTGGACAATGTACTTCGACGGATCACTGATGAAGAAGGGCGCCGGAGTAGGACTAGTCTTTGTATCTCCCCTCAGGGTCCACATGAGGTACATGGTTCGGCTTCATTTCCCCTCATCAAACAATACTGCAGAATATGAAGCGCTCATCAACGGCCTATGAATCGCCATCGAGCTGGGCATCCGACGCCTCGACGTCAGGGGCGACTCTCAGCTGGTCGTCAACCAGGTCATGAAAGAGTCATGCTGCCATGACACCAAGATGGAGGCATACTATCAAGAAGTCCGATGGTTGGAGGACAAATTCGACGGCTTCGAACTCAATCACATCCCCAGGCGCCTCAACGAAGCGGCCGACACGCTCACAAAAGCAGCATCCGGCCAAGAGCCAGTCCCAACAGGCATCTTTGCCAGTGATCAACACAAACCCTCGGTACGCTACGCGGGGTTGGAACAAGCCGATGATGGCCCTTCTAGTCCGTCCCAGGGGCCAATCCGCCAACTGCTCCGCCCGACCCCGAGGTCATGGAGCTTGAAGAGGACCCAGCAGTGGAGTCCGACCCTCCCGATGACTGGAGAACGCTTTACCTCAACTACCTCCTCCACGACATACTATCGGTAGACAAGACGAAAGCCCGACGGCTCGCACGACGCGCCAAGTCCTTCGTTCTTGTAGAGGGCGAACTCTACAAACGAAGTCACATCGGACTTCTGCAACTCTGTATCCCTGGCGAACAGGGAAAACTCCTGCTGGGCGACATCCACGGTGGAGTATGCGGTCATCATGCCGCACTAAGAACCTTGGTTGGGAATGCATTCCGATAAGGTTTCTACTGGCCCACCGTAGTAGCCGATGCCGAGCAAATTGTACGCACCTGCGAAGGGTGCCAGTACTATGCTCGGCAAACACACCTCCTGGCCCAGGCTCTCCAGATGATCCCCATCACGTGGCCCTTCGTGGTCTAGGGGCTCAACCTGGTTGGGCCACTCAAAAAGGCGCCCGAGGGCTTTACCCACCTGCTTGTCACCATAGACAAGTTTACAAAATGGATTGAAGCTCGACCAATATCCACGATCAAATCCGAGCAAGCTGTGCTGTTCTTCCTCGACATCGTCCATCGCTTTGGAGTACCGAACTCCATTATCACAGACAACGGCACGTAGTTCACCGGTAGGAAATTCATTCGATTCTATGATGAACAACATATCCGGATCGATTGGGCAGCGGTCACACACCCCCGGACGAACGGGCAGGTCGAGCGCGCAAACGGCATGCTCCTTCAAGGCCTCAAACCTAGAATTTTCAACCGATTGAACAAGTTCGGCGCACGCTGGCTCGCTGAGCTCCTAGCCGTGCTCTGGAGCCTAAGGACAACTCCTAGCCGGGCCACCGACTACACACCTTTCTTCATGGTCTATGGTTCCGAGGCCGTTCTCCCAACCGACCTCGACTACAGAGCACCAAGAATCAGAGCATACGATGAACAGGGGGCCGAAGCATCTCACCAAGACGCCATGGACCAGCTAGATGAAGCCCGCGACATCGCCCTCCTCTGTTTGGCTAAGTACCAGCAGGCGTTGTGATGGTACCACAGCTGACGGGTGCGAGGTCGAGCCTTCAACATCAGAGACCTCGTCCTCCATCTTGTGCAGAGCAACAAGGACTGCCACAAACTCTCCCCGCCCTGGGAAGGGCCCTACGTCATCGCAGAAGTACTTTGCCCGGGCGCCTACAGGTTGAAAACCATCAACGGCGAGGTCTTCACCAACGCCTGGAACATTGAGCAGCTACATCATTTTTACCCTTAAAATAAGCGCATACTCTTCCTTATCAGTCTTTGTCGTTACAAAACCTCGATCCTAAGTGACTTCCGACCCCTGCAAATCGTGAGGGGTCAGACCTCACTCGGGGGCTGACATATGACATGAGAGACATGAGTAATACAAGTATTTCGCTTACAAAAACCTCCTGTGTTATATTTGCAAACATTCTCTAAGTTTTCCATTCTTCTCACAAACGAGTCCTAAGGGCTAAGATTTTGGGAACCAATTCTGAATACAACTGGTAGGACTACGGGACACCCATGCCCCAGCGGCTGCAACCTCTTTGCTCACTAGCTCAATCAGAATTAGTTCATCCACGTTCCTAGTTTCTTGTGACTTAGACCGTGAGAGGGGTCGGAAGGCACCAAAATCGTTTCTACCAAAAAGAGAAAGATAAAAAATTGCTTGCCATAAGCAAAAGATCTACATTTGTTCATTTTTTGCACAAATTCACCACTTACAAAGTGATTTCATTACAAAAAGGACTAATGTACTTGTAAATTTAGAGGACTGTTTACTCGGGGGCTTCCCCACAAAGTTATTCAATTACAGTCTCTGCTTAGCTTTACTACAAGTACAGCTACGGCCGCCGCGACACGCTCTCCATCGGCGACGCCCGGGGCGTGTACACGGGCCAGCTCATCTACTGCGGCCACCGTGACATGCTCTCCATCGGCGACGCCCGGGGCATGTACACGGGCCAGCTCGTCTACCCCGGTCGCCACGCCACGCTCTCCATCGGCGACACCCCGCCGCTTCGTAGGATCCTCGAAGGCGCTGTCATCAACAACGCCTCCGCTAGGGCATCCGGGAACTACGCCATCATCGCCAGCCACAACCCTGACAATGGTGTCAGGGCAGGGAACCCCTCCCGCCAAAGGAGGAGCACAGCGAACGACGGCAAAGTCGACGACGCACGGTACCCACCAGCGTCCCTTCTCCTTCGGCAGCAGCGACTCTTTAGCATGGACGGCATGCACCATCCCATCTATGTTGGATGACCTCCGGCTTGACATCATGCTCCAGATTCATGAGCGGATTTGTGAGTTTTTTCTCTCTCTGGCATTACTCTTCCTCACTCAGGAACCGTCGCGACGCGCGGATGCATTCGGTGGAAAGGAAGAAGAAGGAGAGATAGCGGCCCAGAGGCAGAAGAAGAGGTGGGATGAGAACTCCCCTCCCCCTCCCTATTTAAAGAAGAGCGACTGCAGCTAAGGAAAGGCGAAAGGTTGGACGAAAAACCCTCTCCCTTCCCCTCTTTAAATACGAAATCAATGCTGATTGATACCTGAGGGGATGCGCCGGAACTGTCGGGACGCGCCCCGGTCGACGAGGCGTCCCCCCCGGTCAAACTGGACACTGCCTGGGTATGGCCCGCCACTGACCCGCTCCGGACGCGGCAATTAAGGCGCCCACGTGGGCAGACGACCCTTCACCTTCCCTTACGGGGCCACGAAGTGATCCGACGACAGGACCTCTGTAAAGGGGAGCTCGATGCATCTCTTGGGTCGACCATGCGGCCCAGGAGAGACGACGAACGAACGTCCAAAGAAAGATAAGCATCTCTGCCTTCTTAATTTACGCGTTAAAATTCATTCTCGAGCTTCCGACCTCGTCAAACGGCGGGGACATGAACGTCACTCGGGGGCTGCCGAGGATGTCTACCAATCTAGACATCCTCCTCACCCGACCCCTCCGTACGCTTGAAACTAAGGGCGCGACATACAGGCATAAAACTTTGAGTAAAACTGGACGAACTAGCAGACCCTACGCCTCGGTAGCTACGGTGTTTCTGTTCACCAGAAAAATCATACTCAACACCCCCCGCGTCTCCAGCTTCGACACCTGCCTTTGCAAGAAGGGTTCGGAGGAGTCTGCCTACAGAATCTCCCCCATGGGAGAAGCTATCAGGCTGCCCAAGTCAATTAAATGGCTCAGACTGCCACCGAGATATGAAAAACAAAGAATAACGATTCTTATGCAGGTTACTCCAACCTCATCATCAGGGCCCGAACCCCGCACGGACATATCTGCCAAGGTAACGTTACCGACCCCACCTTCATTTCAATTATATTATACATATACAAGGCATCCCAACGATTCGTGTCACATCACGAAACGGCCATCGCCTCATTCGATATAGGCGGCAACAGGCTGAGGTTCGAAGGCCAGCCCGCGAAAGGCTCGAGGCCACCTCATGCCGAATAGAGCCAGGGAGAAATAACTGAGACAAGCCCCAGCGGCCCTGCCCGACCCCGCTCAGAAGCGGATATGGACGTCTCAACCTTTTCTCATTTGATTCTAACCCCAAGCCAAACCCACAGAATCTCCATCGAGGAGAGGCCATTGGGCTGCCTGAGCTTATCGAATGGCTCGGGCATCTGCCAGGAGGTGGGTTAAGAAGTTGTGGAGTGCCACCAGAGGGCTCTGCCGACCCCATCAACAAATGATGGACCCGGATTCCACATGAACGTACCCGTTAGTGAGCTCGTTGAGCGCGATACTCGAGCCATCGAGGCAAGTGTCGTTTACTCAGCCCCTCCGATTGCGAAAATTGAGGATGGGGTAACACGCAAATTACGACCGACCCCGTTCAGACCCTGACAAGGCCCGGGGGCTCGAGCCAATCAATGCAGGGACACAGCTTCGAAGGCCCTACCTTGCCAAGCCCATAGAGTCCCCAGATTGGGGATTTCTGTTGGACGACAGGGCGGGAAATATTGCGATGCCATCCAAGGACTTCGTCGACCTTGTCACCAAAACCATGGTTCCAGTAACCCCCAACCCCAGCAAATGCAGGGGGTCGGGCCTTACTCGGGGGCTGGTTAAGGTACGGCTACCTCCCTTCTTTCTTTCAAAACAATCTCCTCGCACCAAGACCAGCGGCAAGATTCGGGGGAACAGATTGGTAAGATCGCAAAAAATCAAACAAAACAAAATTACGACGCAAAATCACGAAACCGCGTCCAGACTCGAAAATACCGACACTTGTCCACATATTACATATAAGTTGTTTTCAAAATTATTCGACTAACTACTCCCGCGGAGGGAGAACCATCTCTTTCAGATTGTCCGCTACGTTTTTCGCAAGGGGAGCAACCATCTTCTCCATTGCCTCCAGCTCTTCATCTTCATAGGTGGACGAGAAACCTTCGCTCATCACCTTCAGGTTGATTTCCTTCTCGTAATGAGCATGGGCGATGGTGAAGGCCTGGGTGATCCCGGTGTGAAAAGCACTCTCCTCGAGCTGGCCCACCCGAGCCGTGATACCTGCGGCACGAGCCGCGAGCGGGCTGGTCTCCACCGGCTCCACCACCTTCAGGGCATCAAGGACCACCCCGACTGCAGCTTGCAGGAGATCGTGCTCATCGCTCTCAGCCTGAAGGGTCCTTCGTGCATGGGCAAGCTCCTTTTCCAGCTTGACGGAGATGTTTTCGGTGCTCAACCTTTGGCTTACCGTGTCATCGAGATCCGCCCACACAGAGTGGACCACCTCGACGTCCTCATCCACCTTCTGCTAAAGGGCCGTGGCCCTACTCTCGGCCTTCCGCTAGAGGTCCCGCTCCATCTCCACCTCCTTCAGGACCTCGCCGGCCTTCTCATTAGCCGCGGCATTCCTCTGCAGTAGCTCGTCTCGCTTCTTCTGGAGCCTGGCAATCTCCTCCCCATCCAGCTTAGACCTCGCCGACAAATCCTCGAACATCCCGTGGGCCTCCTCCGCGTCCTGACGCGCTTGGGCCTCTCGCTCCTGGGTGGTAGCAAGCTGGGCGGCCATGTCTGTTCACAGCCGGGCCTCCTCGGAAAGGCGATCCCTCTCCGCCTTCTGCTCGCGGAGAAATTGGGATTTATTCTGGCTACGAGCAACAATAATCTAAAGAGGAAGAAGACTGGTATCAGAAATGCGAAAACACAAAAACATGCGAAGAAAGAAGAAAGCCCAGCAAATACCTGAGTAGTAGGAATAACGATCTCACGGAGGGCTCCTCTGGCCTGGTCCAGGGCGTCCAGCATGGTCGAGATCCCGATGTCAAGACCCTCCTGCTCCATGCTCTCGGAATGATCATCGAGCGAGAAAAGAGCCGACGTCGGGTCCTGAGCGGCCATCCACTGGAGCGGCGGCTCCCCCCACGCGGGGGAGCGGCTTCCTCCCAACAAAAGGGCCGAGGGTGGCTCCCTCCTGACCCTATGCGGCACCACCGCCATGCTCGAGGATCCTTCGACTAGATCCTTCTCCATCTGGGCCACTTCGAGCGCCATGGGCGGATCCACCTAGGCCCCCGGTGGCGCAGATTGCACTACACCCTCGAGCGCTACCACGGCCGTGCCTGGCTGGTCCTGGCTTGGCACGGTCACGACCACCTCCACCAGCGGTATACGGCCCTCGGCCGGCTGTACCACGTCCGCCATGGAGGAAGCAGCCTGCTCGGTAACCTCTGTGGGCGTGGGCGCCACCACAGACGCCGTCGGGTCGGCCAACGCGGCCCCGACGTCGGCACCACTCCTGCCCGAAACAGGGGTGACGGTAGGCGACGCCATCTATCCCGCTTGAATGGCGAGGCTCTTCTTGGGCGCTAGCCCCAGGGGGTGACCTATCCGCAAGAACCTGCACAAAGGTAATAACCATTAAGTCAAAATAGAAATGGAAAAAGGATGAAAACAGGGGAATCAGCAGCTTACGTTGACGTCCTCGGCCGGCGGAAGCATTTTGGGGATGGATCCCTAGATCCCTGCCCCGACTCATCTGGGCGGGACCGTTTCGAGCCTGCCCCCTGCTCCAGGGCAGGGGGGCTCACCTCGTGGAGCGTGGCACCAGAGCCGCTCCCCTCCATCATCTCATGGGGCGCGGCACCAGAGCTGCTCCCCTCCATCGCCTCACAGGCTGCGACACCAGAGCCACCCACCTCCACCATCGCCTCGGGGTCAGTGGCAGCAAGCCCGCCCTCCCCCATCCACCGGTCCTCGACCGGCACACCGTGCGAAGCGGCAGACTCACCGGCCTCCACCGACCTCACTGATTCACTTCCCTCCGCGTGGAAAGGGAAGGGTCCCTGCACGGATGGGAGGCCACTTGTCAGCATGTCCTCGTCCTCCAAGATGCCCCAATCCACACCGACGGCTACCTCGTCATCATCATCATCATCATCGTCGTTTTCATCCTCACTGCTCATGTCCTCTCCCCGATCCCGTGCCTCCTGCTTCAGTCGTTTCGCCTTCTTCATCTGCTCTCTCACTTGCTTGTCCTGCTCGGCCGCGAGTCGATTCGCTGCTGCCACGGCCTTGTCCTTGGGCAGCAGAACCGGACTGTCCTTAAAGACTAGCCCCCTCGGCTGGTTCCAACGTCACGAAGGCAAGTATCAAAAAATAGAGATTCAGAAAAAAGAAAAAAGCACGAGAGAAGAAGGCTTACGAATTCAAAGAACCCAAGCTCCGGCCGCATTGGGGGATGTCCGGGCACCGGATACACAATGTCGAGGACCCTGCCTGTGGAATCCTTCATTGGCTCCGTTGCCTCCTTAATGCACTGCGCCACTTCCGAGAAAGGGAGCACCTCGTCAACGAGCACCGTCCCCTCGAACGACATCCCGGGCATCATCCGATGCAGGGGAAGCACGCGCACCATCAGTGGTGCCACCCTCCTCGCATGATAGGCGCCGATAATCCCCGTCCCCTTTACACCCCGATCCTTTAGGGCTTGGAGGGCGGAAAGAAGGTCGGAGAGGTGTTTCTTGTCTTTGGACTGGATGCCCCAGCTCCACGACTCCGGAGCATCTACAATAAGGCATCCAGTGTACCTCGGTAGGGTGGCACTCACATCATCCCTAACATAAAACCACTGCGAGTGGCCATCCCTTGTTGGATGTCGCCAGACGCATGTATGGGTAACCCCTCGACCGGGTATGGCGCAGATGAATGCTGGCACATCCCATCGACGCGTTCACATCTTTCCCCCCAATCTTCCTCTTTGACAAACTAATGTTAAAGAAATATCGCCACAGATCAAAATGGGGATCGATCCCCAGGAAACCCTCGCACAAGGCAACAAACACTGCCATGTGTTGAACCCCATTGGGAGTTAGATGCTGTAGCTCCACCTCATAATAATCTAGCAGCCCCCGAAGGAATCTATGCATGGGTACCGTGAATCCCCGCTCATGGAAGATGGCGAAAGAGACGACATACCCTTCGGGTGGCACCGGCTCACCCTCGTTGCTAGGTAGCAGCCACTCCTGGATGGCGGACAGTGGGTGGAGAAGGCCACGGTGGACGAGGCCCTCCAAACACCATGAGGTGATGCTAGATCTACCCCATAACTCCATTAAAGCAATGGGGGAGGAGGGCAGGTGCGAGCTTGACGGCGGCTGCAACACGAGCGCAAGCCGGTCGATGGTGGCGATACGAGCGCTGGAGGCTAGGGCGATTGGCGGTGGATGTTTCAGAACGCAAAGGCAGGGGAGCGAAATACAGAACCTTGGGGGTGAACCCCGTGGTTTTATAGGGGGCGACGGATGTGAGAAAGGCAACCGTCCGCCTCGATCTCCGGGCCTGCCACGCGCACCACCGTGTCACATCACGGGACATGCGCCCGCAGTCCCTATCCTCTCACCCCGAAAATCACGG